>NC_069501.1:1185266681-1185381681 GCF_027579735.1 Bombina bombina | reverse complement strand
GGAGCAGTTTCAGTTTGGAAACCATCTCCAATCTGGAATAAATCCAAGCCAGCCAGAAAGGCAAAGCCTGCTTCTAAGTCCACATGAAGGTGCGGCACTCATTCCAGCTCAGCTGGTAGGGGGCAGGTTACGTTTTTTCAAAGAAATTTGGATCAATTCTGTTCACAATCTTTGGATTCAGAACATTGAACATTGATTCAGAACATTGTTTCAGAAGGGTACAGAATTGGTTTCAAGATGAGACCTCCTGCAAAGAGATTTTTTCTTTCCCGTGTCCCAGTAAATCCAGTAAAAGCTCAAGCATTTCTGAATTGTGTTTCAGATCTAGAGTTGACTGGAGTAATTATGCCAGTTCCAGTTCAGGAACAGGGGATGGGGTTTTATTCAAATCTCTTCATTGTTCCAAAGAAGGAGAATTCCTTCAGACCAGTTCTGGATCTAAAAATATTGAATCGTTATGTAAGGATACCAACGTTCAAGATGGTAACTGTAAGGACTATCTTGCCTTTTGTTCAGCAAGGGAATTATATGTCCACAATAGATTTACAGGATGCATATCTGCATATTCCGATTCATCCGGATCATTATCGGTTCCTGAGATTCTCTTTTCTGGACAAGCATTACCAGTTTGTGGCTCTGCCGTTTGGCCTTGCTACAGCTCCAAGAATTTTTTCAAAGGTTCTCGGTGCCCTTCTGTCTGTAATCAGAGAACAGGGTATTGTGGTATTTCCTTATTTGGACGATATCTTGGTACTTGCTCAGTCTTTACATTTAGCAGAATTTCATACGAATCGACTTGTGTTGTTTCTTCAAGATCATGGTTGGAGGATCAATTTACCAAAAAGTTCATTGATTCCTCAGACAAGGGTAACCTTTCTGGGTTTCCAAATAGATTCAGTGTCCATGACTCTGTCTTTAACAGACAAGAGGCGTCTCAAACTGATGGCAGCTTGTCGAAACCTTCAGTCACAATCATTCCCTTCGGTAGCCTTATGCATGGAAATTCTAGGTCTTATGACTGCTGCATCGGACGCGATCCCCTTTGCTCGTTTTCACATGCGACCTCTTCAGCTTTGTATGCTGAATCAATGGTGCAAGGATTACACAAAGATATCTCAATTAATATCTTTAAAACCGATTGTTCGACACTCTCTAACGTGGTGGACAGATCACCATCGTTTAATTCAGGGGGCTTCTTTTGTGCTTCCGACCTGGACTGTAATTTCAACAGATGCAAGTCTCACAGGTTGGGGAGCTGTGTGGGGATCTCTGACGGCACAAGGAGTTTGGGAATCTCAGGAGGTGAGATTACCGATCAATATTTTGGAACTCCGTGCAATTTTCAGAGCTCTTCAGTTTTGGCCTCTTCTGAAGAGAGAATCGTTCATTTGTTTTCAGACAGACAATGTCACAACTGTGGCATACATCAATCATCAAGGAGGAACTCACAGTCCTCTGGCTATGAAAGAAGTATCTCGAATTTTGGTTTGGGCGGAATCCAGCTCCTGTCTAATCTCTGCGGTTCATATCCCAGGTGTAGACAATTGGGAAGCGGATTATCTCAGTCGCCAAACGTTGCATCCGGGCGAATGGTCTCTTCACCCAGAGGTGTTTCTTCAGATCGTTCAAATGTGGGAACTTCCAGAAATAGATTTGATGGCGTCCCATCTAAACAAAAAACTTCCCAGGTATCTGTCCAGATCCCGGGATCCTCAGGCGGAGGCAGTGGATGCATTATCACTTCCTTGGAAGTATCATCCTGCCTATATCTTTCCGCCTCTAGTTCTTCTTCCAAGAGTAATCTCCAAGATTCTGAAGGAATGCTCGTTTGTTCTGCTGGTAGCTCCGGCATGGCCTCACAGGTTTTGGTATGCGGATCTTGTCCGGATGGCCTCTTGCCAACCGTGGACTCTTCCGTTAAGACCAGACCTTCTGTCACAAGGTCCTTTTTTCCATCAGGATCTGAAATCCTTAAATTTAAAGGTATGGAGATTGAACGCTTGACTCTTCGTCAAAGAGGTTTCTCTGACGCTGTGATTAATACTATGTTACAGGCTCGCAAATCTGTATCTAGAGAAATATATTATAGAGTCTGGAAGACTTATATTTCTTGGTGTATTTCTCATCATTTTTCTTGGCATTCTTTTAGAATTCCGAGAATTTTACAGTTTCTTCATCATGGTTTAGATAAAGGTTTGTCCGCAAGTTCCTTGAAAGGACAAATCTCTGCTCTTTCTGTTCTTTTTCACAGAAAGATTGCCATTCTTCCTGATATTCATTGTTTTGTACAAGCTTTGGTTCGTATAAAACCTGTCATTAAGTCAATTTCTCCTCCTTGGAGTTTGAATTTGGTTCTGGGGGCTCTTCAAGCTCCTCCGTTTGAACCTATGCATTCATTGGACATTAAATTACTTTCTTGGAAAGTTTTGTTCCTTTTGGCCATCTCTTCTGCCAGAAGAGTTTCTGAATTATCTGCTCTTTCTTGTGAGTCTCCTTTTCTGATTTTTCATCAGGATAAGGCGGTGTTGCGAACTTCTTTTGAATTTTTACCTAAAGTTGTGAATTCCAACAACATTAGTAGAGAAATTGTGGTTCCTTCATTATGTCCTAATCCTAAGAATTCTAAGGAGAAATCGTTGCATTCTTTGGATGTTGTTAGAGCTTTGAAATATTATGTTGAAGCTACTAAATCTTTCAGAAAGACTTCTAGTCTATTTGTTATCTTTTCCGGTTCTAGAAAAGGCCAGAAAGCTTCTGCCATTTCTTTGGCATCTTGGTTGAAATCTTTAATTCATCTTGCCTATGTTGAGTCGGGTAAAACTCCGCCTCAGAGAATTACAGCTCATTCTACTAGGTCAGTTTCTACTTCCTGGGCATTTAGGAATGAAGCTTCGGTTGATCAGATTTGCAAAGCAGCAACTTGGTCCTCTTTGCATACTTTTACTAAATTCTACCATTTTGATGTATTTTCTTCTTCTGAAGCAGTTTTTCGTAGAAAAGTACTTCAGGCAGCGGTTTCAGTTTGAATCTTCTGCTTATGTTTTTCGTTAAAATTTATTTTGGGTGTGGATTATTTTCAGCAGGAATTGGCTGTCTTTATTTTATCCATCCCTCTCTAGTGACTCTTGTGTGGAAAGATCCACATCTTGGGTAATCATTATCCCATACGTCACTAGCTCATGGACTCTTGCTAATTACATGAAAGAAAACATAATTTATGTAAGAACTTACCTGATAAATTCATTTCTTTCATATTAGCAAGAGTCCATGAGACCCGCCCTTTTTTTGTGGTGGTTATGATTTTGTATAAAGCACAATTATTCCAATTCCTTATTTTATATGCTTTCGCACTTTTTTATTACCCCACTTCTTGGCTATTCGTTAAACTGAATTGTGGGTGTGGTGAGGGGTGTATTTATAGGCATTTTGAGGTTTGGGAAACTTTGCCCCTCCTGGTAGGAATGTATATCCCATACGTCACTAGCTCATGGACTCTTGCTAATATGAAAGAAATGAATTTATCAGGTAAGTTCTTACATAAATTATGTTATATATACATATATATATATACACACACACACACATATATATATATATATATATATATATACATATATATATATATATATATATATATACACACACATATATATATATATACACACACATATATATATATATATACATATATATACATATATATATATATATACATATATATATATACATATATATATACATATATATATATACATATATATATATATATATATATATACATATATACATATATATATTCATATATATACATATATATATTCATATATATACATATATATATATATATATATATATATATAAATATATATATTATATCATGCTGGTGGTATTGATATTTAAAGAGCTAGGGAAGGCTTAGCATTAGGGCTAACAACTGCTGGCTTCTGCTTATTATGGGCCTCTGGTTGTGGTTTATTATAAAATTAATCAGTGAGTAGAGTAGTCAGTAATAAATTATAGATGGCGTCAGTGCCAGACCCCTCCCTTAAGTTCAGAGACCCCCATCAATATGTGGACAGACAGTGACACAGAGCCCCCCCTCCCCCATCCCCAGCCTGGCCATTCAAGATTTTCCAGCAGTCAATCTGTGGACAGACAGCAGTGACAGACAGTGCCCACCCTGCCCCCCCATCCCCAGCCTGGCCATTCAAGATTTTCCTACCTGGCTGTACTGACGGTCGACACTGTGAACCTGGACTGGTTGTCTGCGGGCGCTCGTGACTCCACTCGTGACTGATCTACCTGCAGCCTGCTGCCTGTCAAGCGGACGCGGTGGATGGAGACGTCACGTCAGGCGGTCATGGCTGTATCCCTCTGCTTTCTCCCGCTCTCATTCAGAGTGAGTGACGTCACGTGAGGCAAGTGAGCTGCGCCTGGTCACCAGTCCTCCACTGACACAATCACAATGCGCATGCGTGGCACGACGTGCACTCACTCGGACCTCCCCCCATAATGATCAATAGGCAGTATTAATAGGCTATCTATGCCGGGCGGCCGGGCCAGCACACTGTGGGAGGGAGAGGAGTGGGACGGGAGGAGGCACACAGGCAGGCTAGGCAGCAAGTCAGCACTCTGCACTGCTGCAGGTCTCCCATCTCAGATGCAGATCAGCTGCTCAGGAATTATTTTATTTTTTTTATTAGGCAGCAGACTGTCGGCACCGCTCTTAGCGCCCTCCTGCTGGTGCGCCCTAAGGCAGCTGCTTATGCTGCCTATTACAAAACGCCGGCCCTAATGGTGCCACGCATGCGCGTTTACACTTACTTGTGGCAACGCATGCGCATATCAGCCTTCTCACTTGCAGCGTCAGCTGCAGCGTCATCATCACCTTGCCAGATGCCGATAAAGAGGGGAGTAATGTGGGAGTGGCGTTGTAGACAGAGGGACGAGCAATGTTTAAATAGACTAACATACATGTATATTATGGTTATTTTACCAGTAACTATGGTTGCACCGATACCATTTTTTTAAGACCGAGTACAAGTACCGATACTTTTTTCAAATTCTCACCGATACCAATTACCGATACTTTTTTTTATGTCATGACATTAATGTATGCTGGTATTACAAGCTCAATGCAGCGCGACCTCGCCTTCGCATTGCTAGGAAGCATTGCACTCATGAGAGTGCGCTTCACAAGGCTCCTATGGATCACTGGTTAATTGTATAAGCCCTAATTGCAAATACGAGCTCGCGGTAGCAATAACCAGCAACTTGTAATGACTGATTATTTATCACGTGCCCACAAACGGGCAAATTTGCCCTCAATGTTCAGAGAAAATTACATGAAAAGGATACAAAATAAATTAAGAAAATATAATGCTAAGTTGTTATACAACACGTAACTAAAACTTTTAAATACAATCTTAAGGTTTTACTGTCCCTTTAAAGTGATAGAAAACACAATTTTTTTCAAAATTTTTTTAAAACTTCAAATCCAGTTGTTCAAATCATCAAATAACACATATAAGCCATTTTTATCCTTTACATGAAAATTGCAATAGAAAACATAAATTCTGCCAAACCCTTCTTTTGGGTAATTATTCAGTCGAATCATCGAATTCTACCTAGGTAAAACTATGATGGTGCCACGCATGCGCATTTACACTTACTTGTGGCAACGCATGCGCATATCAGCCTTCTCACTTCCAGCGTCAGCTGCAGCGTCATCATCACCTTGCCAGATGCCGATGAAGAGGGGAGTAATGTGGGAGGGGCGTTGTAGACAGAGGGACGAGCAATGTTTAAATAGACTAACATACATGTATATTATGGTTATTTTACCAGTAACCAATATAACATTCTTATTTTACCTACTCTACCAAGAGAGTTACACAGATAAACATGCCGAGAATTGTAAGCAATATCAGGGATGTTAATTATTAATAATAGTAACTCCCCCTGGGCTATTGCTTACATTCTGGCATCCTTGTATGGGGCTTTTTAACCCCATAAAATAAGTTAAAGAATGACAGCAGGAAAAAAAAACAAAGGCTGTGTGAAACGGCAGCTATCTCATTACGTCACTTACTAGATGCACTTGTAAACATGGAGTATGGGCAATTCATTTTTCATTATGCATGCGTTTGCCCTAAGTTTATACTGCGCATGCGAATTTGGAAGAGACACTTTTAATGAATATTCGAATAACTGTCTCAGCGGAAATAATTAAATGTGTAATCAGTGAATACTGCCATCAAATAGGGACGGTCAATAAAGCTGTTTATTGCTGAAATAAAAACATAATTTTTATTTATTTTCAAGCTTCGTTTTGAGGAAACTGCATTTTAATGGGAGTTACTTAAACTTTCTAATGATGTAATTTTTATATGTGCAAAACACAAAAGATTTCTAACCCTTTAAGTGTTTATAATACACATCTATCATACTTTTAAAAGACTTTCAGCCAGGATAGGTGTAATTAGTTTAAATATCTTGTAATTTGTTTTTTATTTTGTGTAATTTAGTGGGGTTTTTTTGTAATTTAGGTAATTGTATTTAATTTAGGTAATTGTATTTAATTTAGTTAATTGTATTTAATTTAGGTAATTTATTTAATTGTAGTTTAAGGTTAGGTGTTAGTGTAAGACAAGTTAGGTTTTATTTTACAGGTAAATTTGTATTTATTTTAGCTAGGTAGTTAGTAAATAGTTAATAACTATTTAGTAACTATTCTACCTTGTTAAAATAAATACAAACTTGCCTGTAAAATAAAAATAAAACCTAAGCTAGCTACAATGTAACTATTTTACAGGTAAGCATTTAGTTTTAAATATGAATTATTTAGTTATTAATAGAAGGTTTTATTTAGATTTATTTTAATTATATTTAAGTTAGTGGGTGTTAGGGTTAGATTTAGGTTTAGGGGTTGATAACTTTAGTATAGCGGCGGCGACATTGGGGGCCGCAGATTAGGGGTTAATAAATGTAGATAGGTGGCGGCGATGTTAGGGGCAGCAGATTAGGGGTTAATAATATTTAACAAGTGTTTGTGAGGCGGGAGTGTGGCGGTTTAGGGGTTAATATGTTTATTCTAGTAGCTGCAATGTCTGGAGCGGCAGATAGGGGTTAATAATCTCTATTTTAGTGTTTGCGATGCAGGAGGGCCTCGGTTTAGGGGTTAATAGGTAGTTTATGAGTGTTAGTGTACTGTTTAGCACTTTAGTTATGAGTTTTATGCTACAGATTTGTAGTGTAAAACTCATAACTACTGACTTTAGAATGCGATACGAATCTTGCGGGATAGGCTGTACCGCTCACTTTTTCGCCTAAAAAAAAAAGCTTGTAATACCGGCGCTATGGATGTCCCATTGAAAATATACTTTACAGAAATTGCTTAAGTAAATTTGCGGTACGGCCAAAAAAGTGTGCGGGACAGCTGTACCTACAAGACTCGTAATAGCAGCGGTAGTAAAAAAGCAGCGTTATTAGCCTTAACGCTACTTTTTTACTCATAATGCAAAACTCATAATCTAGCCGTATATTTTCAATATTGCAAAGTATGAATTATACAAATATTTTACAAAACCAGTGAACTCATATCTCTGGAAGAATATTGTTATTTTAAAAAGAATAAAATGTTACACTATTACATGAAATAAAGTTTTATTGGGAACACATACAACTCTCCTCCAAGCTAACATGTAATAGACAATGATAGTAATTTAAATAGACCTCAGATGATGTCCCGTCTTGGTACCTTCCTACTTTCATGTCTATTACCGTCTCAAATACCTCTATTTTTAAATTTAGGATTTTTTTTAGAATAGTGTTTTTTTATGGGCAAAAGAGCTATGTTCCCTTTAGAGTACTGCTGTACCAAATGCCCTTCTATGGTGAAATGCCCAACCAAATGTTCTTCTCAGGGCAATCTTTTTTTAGGAGGTATTTTGTTGGGAAAATAACTGTAATTAATTTAGGACAATTTACTATCAGCGCTATTTTTAGTTTTTAAAGATAGGCTTTTTATTTGGGGGGTGGGGGTTACTTTGGTTTTAGATTAGGGATTTTTGTGCCAAGTAAAAGAGCTTAATCATTTTAAGTAGGTATATAGTGTAAATGGCAAACGTTGTGTATACTAATACTGTACTCTATCATACAAACATGAAATGTATACTTTCTCTGACTCATAGTGATTGTATGCCTTGAAACATTTTGTTGTTTTTTTTTTCTTTTAATGTTTAAAGTGTCGTGGCATTCAATATATATATGCCGTGAACTGAACTTCAATAAAAATTAAAAAAACAAAAAAAATAAAAAAAACTTTTTACTTGATTAAAAAAAAAAATAAAAAAAATAGTGTAGCTGAGATAGGATGCACTGGGGGTGAGTTTCGAAAATCAGACTGATTCACAATTCTGACTAATTAATCGGATTAATCAATCATATTTCCTAATTTCTCTATAAATAAAGGAAGGAACACCTTAAAAGAATTAGAATGTGGGAAGGATTAACATAAAGAAGCTGAGACTGAAGCCTCTTCAACTGGGCTTCAGGAATGATAAGACTAAAGGTTTTTGCTACATATTTTTTAATTTGTTTGTAGCTTATTGAGTTTATTGATCAGCAGGTCCTTTAACTGCATACAGTTGGTGGGAAAATCAATGAGACTACAGGTTTATAATGCTTAGAGGGCTGTGAGTGATCTTCAGACACATTCATGAAACTCCCCTGCCCAGCCTACTTTGTGAAACTGCCAGGCTTATTTTCCGTGGTAAAATAGAAAATACAATGCAATTTCAGATATATTCAGAGTATTACCCTAAAATTACATAGAAACATTCAAATCCCAATCAGAATTTGTAAAATCACAACACTAAATACACTGCTGTATGAAGGATCTAAGTGCATTAAAAAATAAAATAGAAAGTGAAAAGCAGTAATATAATACAACTTAGAGGGCAAAATTTGATGTCTAAAGTAAATTAAAATGCAAAGAGTAAATGTAACACTATTGTACAGTACTTGTCTCTCCTTAACATCCAGAATGGCAAGGAACACTACATTTAGTAGGGTTGTAATTTTAATGAGTATATAAATGGTGTCCATATTGTTATAGAGAAGGTTAGTGTGTCCTTATGACTATTTTAAACTCAGGCATGGTATAATGCTGACCTAGTCAGTAAGCAAGCATATAACATATATGGATATGGGAGTGACAAGTATTGCAAAGGGCTTCAAATAACTCACAATACCTAGTTTGGAACATGGCCAAAAGTGTATTCTCAGCAGTTTTAAAGCGTATAAGAATCAGGGAGAAATAATGGTAGACAGAGTTCATCTTTGGAAAGGGAAACACCAACGATACAAGCTGTAACCAGGACTCCCACAAGAAACAAACGGGGTAATATTTATTTATGTATTATTTCTCTGTTAAATATTTTTTATGTGTTTAACCTTGTAAACAATAACATGTAATTTTGTTATTTATCTGTTCTTTAATAAATGTGTGATGGTTTAAATAGTTGAAGGTAGTATGGTTGTCTGTTTCTGGAGGGTTTAAATAGATATACAGTACGGTATATGAAATTCGTTTGTACAGGGCCGATTATTAATATATTTAACATAAGATCCTTTGGTTATTTAAGAGTAAATTCTTACATTTTGGCGGTAGCAGGTAGGAGATTTGTTAAGACTCGTGTTCACAACAGATAGCTTTATTTTTAGGTTTTGTTAAAGAGAGATAGATTATTTGTGCTGAAGAATTAGCTAGCAATCTTTAGATGAGTAGTTGTTTGTAACATTCACAAGGTTAAAAGGTTATGGAGCTGTTTTTGGGAAAAATCGCTTCAGTTAAAAAAGCAGAATGAAATTTTAAACTGTATTAAAGGAGTTTTTAATCCATGGTCTAATGTGCAAGAGTATGTTAATAAATTTATTGACAATAAGATATTTTCCAAGTCTGATGGAAAGAAAGCATTAATGTTTGGTGCATACAAAATAGCAGAAAATGATTCTAAAGTAACTGGAGAATTGCAGGATTTACAAAGACAGTTAACTGAGGTGAAATGTTGGAATGAATCTTTAACTAGCAAATACTTCAGCTGTTTCTTTTAGTCAGGAAACTAGAGAAGCTTTGTTGACAAATAGAGAATTGAGTGCAGAGTTTGTGTCTTTACAACAAATGTTACTTGATGCTCATGGAGCAATACAAGTTTTAAAACAGTCTGGGCAAGTGTGTGTACCTGAGGATCATTCTAAATGTCATGAAATTATTAATGATTTACAAATAAAACTGGGTCAAAGAAATGCATTAATCACTGCATGCAAAATACCAGTTAATTTTGTAGAGTCACAGTCGGCTAGATTTAGAGTTTTGTCGGTAACGACCTGCATATCTAACGCTGGCTTTTCTCTGGCCGCACCTTTAAAATAACTCTGGTATTGAGAGTCCACAGAATGGCTGCGTTAGGCTCCAAAAAAGGAGCGTATAGCATATTTAACGCAACTTCAACTCTCGATACCAGAACAGCCAATACAACAGCCAATAGAATGCGAGCTCAATCTGATTGGCTGATTGGATCAGCCAATCGGATTGAACTTGATTCTGATTGGCTGATTCCATCAGCCAATCAGAATATTCCTACCTTAATTCCGATTGGCTGATAGAATCCTATCAGCCAATCGGAATTCGAGGGACGCCATCTTGGATGACGTCATTTAAAAGAATCATTCGTCGTTCAGTCGTCGGCCAGGATGGATGTTCCGCGTCGGAGGTCTTCAGGATGCTGCCGTTCCGCTCCGGATGGATGACGATAGAAGATGCCGCTTGGATGAAGACTTCAATCGGATGGAAGACCTCTTCTGCCCCACTTGGATGAAGACTTCTACCGGATGGAGGACCTCTTCTTGCTCCGCTTGGATGAAGAATTTGGCTCGGCTGGGTGAAGACGACTCAAGGTAGGGAGATCTTCAGGGGCTTAGTGTTATGTTTATTTAAGGGGGGTTTGGGTTAGATTAGGGGTATGTGGGTGGTGGGTTGTAATGTTGGGGGGGTATTGTATGGGTTTTTTTTACAGGCAAAAGAGCTGAACTTCTTGGGGCATGCCCAGCAAAGGGCCCTGTTCAGGGCTGGTAAGGTAAAAGAGCTTTGAACTTTAGTAATTTAGAATAGGGTAGGGCATTTTTTTTATTTTGGGGGGCTTTGTTATTTTATTAGGGGGCTTAGAGTAGGTGTAATTAGTTTAAAATTGTTGTAATATATTTCTAATGTTTGTAAATATTTTTTTATTTTTTTTAACTTAGTTCTTTTTTATTTTTTGTACTTTAGTTAGTTTATTTCATTGTATTTATTTGTAGGTATTGTATTTAATTAATGTGTTGATAGTGTAGTGTTTGGTTTAATTGTAGATAATTATAGGTATTTTATTTAATTTATTTATTGATAGTGTAGTGTTAGGTTTAATTGTAACTTAGGTTAGGATTTATTTTACAGGTAAATTTGTAATTATTTTAACTATTTTAGCTATTAAATAGTTCTTAACTATTTAATAGCTATTGTACCTGGTTAAAATAAATACAAAGTTACCTGTAAAATAAATATTAATCCTAAAATAGCTATACTATCATTATAATTTATATTGTAGCTATATTAGGATTTATTTTACAGGTAAATATTTAGCTTTAAATAGGAATAATTTATTTAATAAGAGTTAATTAATTTCGTTAGATTAAAATTATATTTAACTTAGGGGGGTGTTAGTGTTAGGGTTAGACTTAGCTTTAGGGGTTAATACATTTATTAGAATAGCGGTGAGCTCCAGTCGGCAGATTAGGGGTTAATAATTGAAGTTAGGTGTCGGCGATGTTAGGGAGGGCAGATTAGGGGTTAATACTATTTATTATAGCATACATTAAAAGAGAGAAGCGCTCAACCTGGGAACGAACAATAGCATAATAGCTTGTTCTATGGCTAGTTACCACCCTAGAAGCATCCTCTTTTTGCTCAATGTGTGCCTTTCACAGAAAAGAACTTTCCTGTAGCATATCAGTCTGATCCTGACTTCACAGTACAGTCCAGCCCCGAAATACCAGGCAATCCCTTTCTGAACAAGAGAAACAGCAAAACCCCAGACGTACGTTTCGGCCTATTGTGGGCCTCGTCAGTGAGGTGCAGCCATATCCCTCTAGGCACACTGAGCAATGGGTCCACGTCTGGATTCCCGCATCACACTTAGGGAGACTTCCCTAAGTGTCATAATTTGCATACATTAAAAGAGAGAAGCGCTCAACCTGGGAACGAACAATAGCATAATAGCTTGTTCTATGGCTAGTTACCACCCTAGAAGCAGCCTCTTTTTGCTCAATGTGTGCCTTTCACAGAAAAGAACTTTCCTGTAGCATATCAGTCTGATCCTGACTTCACAGTACAGTCCAGCCCCGAAATACCAGGCAATCCCTTTCTGAACAAGAGAAACAGCAAAAACCCCAGACGTATGTTTCGGCCTATTGTGGGCCTCGTCAGTGAGGTGCAGCCATATCCCTCTAGGCACACTGAGCAACGGGTCCACGTCTGGATTCCCGCATCACACTTAGGGAGACTTCCCGAAGTGTCATAATTTGCATACATTAAAAGAGAGAAGCGCTCAACCTGGGAACGAAGAAAAGCATAATAGCTTGTTCTATGGCTAGTTACCACCCTAGAAGCAGCCTCTTTTTGCTCAATGTGTGCCTTTCACAGAAAAGAACTTTCCTGTAGCATATCAGTCTGATCCTGACTTCACAGTACAGTCCAGCCCCGAAATAGCAGGCAATCCCTTTCTGAACAAGAGAAACAGCAAAACCCCAGACGTACATTTCGGCCTATTGTGGGCCTCGTCAGTGAGGTGCAGCCATATCCCTCTAGGCACACTGAGCAACGGGTCCACGTCTGGATTCCCGCATCACACTTAGGGAGACTTCCCTAAGTGTCATAATTTGCATACATTAAAAGAGAGAAGCGCTCAACCTGGGAACGAACAATAGCATAATAGCTTGTTCTATGGCTAGTTACCACCCTAGAAGCAGCCTCTTTTTGCTCAATGTGTGCCTTTCACAGAAAAGAACTTTCCTGTAGCATATCAGTCTGATCCTGACTTCACAGTACAGTCCAGCCCCGAAATACCAGGCAATCCCTTTCTGAACAAGAGAAACAGCAAAACCCCAGACGTACGTTTCGGCCTATTGTGGGCCTCGTCAGTGAGGTGCAGCCATATCCCTCTAGGCACACTGAGCAACGGGTCCACGTCTGGATTCCCGCATCACACTTAGGGAGACTTCCCTAAGTGTCATAATTTGCATACATTAAAAGAGAGAAGCGCTCAACCTGGGAATGAACAATAGCATAATAGCTTGTTCTATGGCTAGTTACCACCCTAGAAGCAGCCTCTTTTTGCTCAATGTGTGCCTTTCACAGAAAAGAACTTTCCTGTAGCATATCAGTCTGATCCTGACTTCACAGTACAGTCCAGCCCCGAAATACCAGGCAATCCCTTTCTGAACAAGAGAAACAGCAAAACCCCAGACGTACGTTTCGGCCTATTGTGGGCCTCGTCAGTGAGGTGCAGCCATATCCCTCTAGGCACACTGAGCAACGGGTCCACGTCTGGATTCCCGCATCACACTTAGGGAGACTTCTCTAAGTGTCATAATTTGCATACATTAAAAGAGAGAAGCGCTCAACCTGGGAACGAACAATAGCATAATAGCTTGTTCTATGGCTAGTTACCACCCTAGAAGCAGCCTCTTTTTGCTCAATGTGTGCCTTTCACAGAAAAGAACTTTCCTGTAGTATATCAGTCTGATCCTGACTTCACAGTACAGTCCAGCCCCGAAATACCAGGCAATCCCTTTCTGAACAAGAGAAACAGCAAAACCCCAGACGTACGTTTCAGCCTATTGTGGGCCTCGTCAGTGAGGTGCAGCCATATCCCTCTAGGCAAACTGAGCAACGGGTCCACGTCTGGATTCCCGCATCACACTTAGGGAGACTTCCCTAAGTGTCATAATTTGCATACATTAAAAGAGAGAAGCACCTAGAGGGATATGGCTTCACCTCACTGACGAGGCCCACAATAGGCTGAAACGTACGTCTGGGGTTTTGCTGTTTCTCTCGTTCAGAGAAGGATTGCCTGGTATTTCGGGGCTGGACTGTACTGTGAAGTCAGGATCAGACTGATATGCTTCAGGAAAGTTTTTCTCTGTCAAAGGCACATGTACAGCAAAAAGAGGCTGCTTCTTGGGTGGTAACTAGCCATAGAACAAGCTATTATGCTATTGTTCGTTTCCAGGTTGAGCGCTTCTCTCTTTTTATTTATGCAAATTATGACATTTTGGGAAGTCTCCCTAAGTGTGATGCGGGAATCCAGACGTGGATCCTTGTTCAGTGTGCCTAGAGGGATATGGCTGCACCTCACTGACGAGGTCCACAATAGGCTGAAACGTACGTCTGGGGTTTTGCTGTTTCTCTCGTTCAGAGAAGGATTGCCTGGTATTTCGGGGCTGGACTGTACTGTGAAGTCAGGATCAGACTGATATGCTTCTGGAAAGTTTTTCTCTGTCAAAGGCACATGTACAGCAAAAAGAGGCTGCTTCTTGGGTGGTAACTAGCCATAGAACAAGCTATTATGCTATTGTTCGTTTCCAGGTTGAGCGCTTCTCTCTTTTTATTTATGCAAATTATGACATTTTGGGAAGTCTCCCTAAGTGTGATGCGGGAATCCAGACGTGGATCCTTGCTCAGTGTGCCTAGAGGGATATGGCTGCACCTCACTGACGAGGCCCATAATAGGCTGAAACTTACGTCTGGGGTTTTGCTGTTTCTCTCGTTCAGAGAAGGATTGGCTGGTATTTCGGGGCTGGACTGTACTGTGAAGTCAGGATCAGACTGATATGCTTCAGGAAAGTTTTTCTCTGTGAAAGGCACATGTACAGCAAAAAGAGGCTGCTTCTTGGGTGGTAACTAGCCATAGAACAAGCTATTATGCTATTGTTCGTTTCCAGGTTGAGCGCTTCTCTCTTTTTATTTATGCAAATTATGACATTTTGGGAAGTCTCCCTAAGTGTGATGCGGGAATCCAGACGTGGATCCTTGCTCAGTGTGCCTAGAGGGATATGGCTGCACCTCACTGACGAGGCCCATAATAGGCTGAAACTTACGTCTGGGGTTTTGCTGTTTCTCTCGTTCAGAGAAGGATTGCCTGGTATTTCGGGGCTGGACTGTACTGTGAAGTCAGGATCAGACTGATATGCTTCAGGAAAGTTTTTCTCTGTGAAAGGCACATGTACAGCAAAAAGAGGCTGCTTCTTGGGTGGTAACTAGCCATAGAACAAGCTATTATGCTATTGTTCGTTTCCAGGTTGAGCGCTTCTCTCTTTTTATTTATGCAAATTATGACATTTTGGGAAGTCTCCCTAAGTGTGATGCGGGAATCCAGACATGGATCCTTGCTCAGTGTGCCTAGAGGGATATGGCTGCACCTCACTGACGAGGCCCACAATAGGCTGAAACGTACGTCTGGGGTTTTGCTGTTTCTCTCGTTCAGAGAAGAATTGCCTGGTATTTCGGGGCTGGACTGTACTGTGAAGTCAGGATCAGACTGATATGCTTCAGGAAAGTTTTTCTCTGTGAAAGGCACATGTACAGCAAAAAGAGGATGCTTCTTGGGTGGTAACTAGCCATAGAACAAGCTATTATGCTATTGTTCGTTTCCAGGTTGAGCGCTTCTCTCTTTTTATTTATGCAAATTATGACATTTTGGGAAGTCTCCCTAAGTGTGATGTGGGAATCCAGACGTGGATCCGTTGCTCAGTGTGCCTAGAGGCATATGGCTGCACCTCACTGACGAGGCCCACAATAGGCTGAAACGTACGTCTGGGGTTTTGCTGTTTCTCTCGTTCAGAGAAGGATTGCCTGGTATTTCGGGGCTGGACTGTACTGTGAAGTCAGGATCAGACTGATATGCTTCAGGAAAGATTTTCTCAGTGAAAGGCACATGTACAGCAAAAGAGGCTGCTTCTTGGGTGGTAACTAGCCATAGAATAAGCTATTATGCTATTGTTCGTTTCAAGGTTGAGCACTTCTCTCTTTTTATTTATGCAAATTATGATATTTTGGGAAGTCTCCCTAAGTGTGATGCGGGAATCCAGACGTGGATCTTTGCTCAGTGTGCCTAGAGGGATATGGCTGCACCTCACTGACGAGGCCCACAATAGGCTGAAACGTACGTCTGGGGGTTTGCTGTTTCTCTCGTTCAGAGAAGGATTGCCTGGTATTTCGGGGCTGGACTGTACTGTGAAGTCAGGATCAGACTGATATGCTTCAGGAAAGTTTTTCTGTGTGAAAGGCACATGTACAGAAAAAAGAGGCTGCTTCTTGGGTGGTAACTAGCCATAGAACAAGCTATTATGCTATAGTTCGTTTCCAGGTTGAGCGCTTCTCTCTTTTTATTTATGCAAATTATGACATTTTGGGAAGTCTCCCTAAGTGTGATGCGGGAATCCAGACGTGGATCCTTGCTCAGTGTGCCTAGAGGGATATGGCTGCACCTCACTGACGAGGCCCACAATAGGCTGAAACGTACGTCTGGGGTTTTGCTGTTTCTCTCGTTCAGAGAAGGATTGCCTGGTATTTCGGGGCTGGACTGTACTGTGAAGTCAGGATCAGACTGATATGCTTCAGGAATGTTTTTCTCTGTGAAAGGCACATGTACAGCAAAAAGAGGCTGCTTTTTGGGTGGTAACTAGCCATAGAACAAGCTATTATGCTATTGTTCGTTTCCAGGTTGAGTGCTTCTCTCTTTTTATTTATGCAAACTATTTATTATATATATTATAATTATATATTATAGGGTTAGTGATGTGGATTAGGGGTTAATAACTTTATTATAGTAGCGGTGCGGTCCGCTCGGCAGATTAGGGGTTAATAAGTGTAGGCAGGTGGAGGCGACGTTGAGGGGGGCAGATTAGGGGTTAATAAATATAATATAGGGGTCGGCGGTGTTAGGGGCAGCAGATTAGGGGTACATAGCTATAATGTAGGCGGCGGCTCTTTGCGGTCCGCAGATTAGGGGTTAATTATTGTAGGTAGCTGGCTGCGACGTTGTGGGGGGCAGGTTAGGGGTTAATAAATATAATATAGGGGTCGGCGGTGTTAGGGGCAGCAGATTAGGGGTACATAAGTATAACGTAGGTGGTGGTCGGCAGATTAGGGGTTAAGAAAATTTAATCGAGTGTCGGAGATGTGGGGGGGCCTCGGTTTAGGGGTACATAGGTAGTTTATGGGTGTTAGTATACTTTAGAGCACAGTAGTTAAGAGCATTATAAACCAGCGTTAGCCCAGAAAGCTCTTAACTACTGACTTTTTTCTGCGGCTGGAGTCTTGTCGTTAGAATTCTAACGCTCACTTCAGACACGACTCTAAATACCGGAGTTAGAAAGATCCCATTGAAAAGATAGGATACGCAATTGACGTAAGGGGATCTGCGGTATGGAAAAGTTGCGGCTGAAAAGTGAGCGTTAGACCCTTTTTTGAATGACTCCAAATACCGGCGGTAGCCTAAAACCAGCGTTAGGAGCCTCTAACGCTGGTTTTCACGGCTACCGCCAAACTCCAAATCTAGGCCAGTGTGTTGATGATGTGAGTGACAAAAAGAATGTAAAGATGGCACCAATTCTAGTTAAGGAACAGTTGGATGAAGAGGGAGAGATCATTTCACGTACTAAAATTAACCAGCCTTTGACTAGCACAGAAATTGCTACATTAAGTAAAGAAATAGGACAGTTTAAATTAGGCGATGATCCCTTAGATGTTATGATTAGGTTATCACAATTTGAAAGCATACACAAAGAATTGCAAACAAATGATATATTTGATATAATTGTAACAAGTATGGATGATGCATTAAAAGCAAGCATGCCTTCAGATGTTTTTCTTAGACCAAGAGTTAACCAACAGTTAGTGCATGAGTTACTAAAAACATTAGGAATTGATGAAATGGATGCTCATTCATCATATGGAAATTGCATGCAGGAAAATAATAAATCAGTGCAAGGATTTGCTGATAGACTGTTTGAAATTTATAAACTAACTTTGCCTGAAAATACTGAGGCAGATCATAACAATGAAATGTATAAACGTTGGTTACTAAACCGCATTAATCCAGAAATTAGAAAATTGTTTGGTTTGACTGTGTTTTCAAGTAACACTTTTAACAAAATAATTGAATGTCTAAAAAGAGCAGAGTTGTGTAATGAAACTAACTAGGGAATAAAACAGAGAATGTCTGCAGTTGGAAAGTCATTCCCAGATAACAGAGAATGTACTAAAATCATATCTAACAAGAATTTTTTTTTTAAAAATGATTAAGTATTATCTTTGTAAAAAATGGAGACATATTAATGCCAAATTTGTACAAAGACATAATACTGTTGTAGCAACATCTGCTGAACAATTTAAAACTAGATACAAATTGGAAAATCTAAAAAAGAACTGGAAAGAGTTAAATTGATTCAAATTACAAATAAAATTACCAGTTCTGAAAATGGGATAATTGCCTCCAAATCATGTCTGGAGTAAGGTTCAGACGTAATGTATATAGTTGCCCAGTTTTTAAAGGAGTTGTGAATACTGGTGTACTTATATTCATTATTTATACCTCACAAAACCTCAATCTAATCCATTGTTCGTAGGGGGTAAAAACAAATTGTGTTGCAAGTTTTTCAAGGTTCATATAAATATGTTTTAACCCCTTAATGACAACTGACGTACCAGGTACGTCATGCAAAAACAACCAGTTAATGACAATAGACGTACCTGGTACGTCAGTTGTCTAACAGAGTGCTGGAAGCGATCGCAATCGCTTCCAGCAGCTCTCAGGGTATTGCAGTGATGCCTCCATATGGGGGGCGCGCGTGCGTGTGTGTGCGTGCGCGTGCGCGCATTAGCTGGCCACTGACACCAATGAGGAGGGAAGAGGGGGGAAAAAAAGATTTTAAAAAAGTTAATATAAAAGGATCTGGGAGGGGGAGGGGGATAGGGGTATTGTGGGGGGCTGCTACACTACAGAAAACATAAAAAATTGCAAAAGAGGAAAAAATACTTTTGTTTTTGGGGTAAATTGGGTACTGGCAGACAGCTGCCAGTACCCAAGATGGTGGCAATTAGGTAGGGGAGAGGGTTAGAGAGCTGGGGGGGGGGATCATGGAGGATGGGGCTAAGGCAGGGGTCCATCACAGCTAAAATATTTTATTTTTTTTATAAAAAAAAAAAAAACTCCTTTTATTTAGTACTGGCAGACTTTCTGCCAGTACTTAAGATGGCGGGGGCAATTGTGGGGTGGGGGAGGGAAGAGAGCTGTTTGGGAGGGATCAGGGGGTGGGATGTGTCAGGTGGGAGGCTGATCTCTACCCTAAAGCTAAAATTAACCCTGCAAGCTCCCTACAACCTACCTAATTAACCCCTTCACTGCTGGGCATAATTTACGTGTGGTGCGCAGCAGCATTTAGCGGCCTTCTAATTACCAAAAAGCAATGCCAAAGCCATATAAGTCTGATATTTCTGAACAAAGGGGAACCCAAAGAAGCTTTTACAACAATTTGTGCCATAATAGCACAAGCTGTTTGTAAATACTTCCAGTGAGAAGCCTAAAATTGTGAAAAATGAATTTTTTTTTTATAATTTGCTCGCATTTGGCGGTGAAATGGTGGCATGAAATATATCAAAATGGGCCTAGATCAATACTTGGGGTTGTCTACTACACTAAACTAAAGCTAAAATTAACCCTACAAGCTCCCTACAAGCTCCCTAATTAATCCCTTCACTGCTGGGCATAAAACACATGTGGTGCACAGCGCCATTTAGCGGCCTTCTAATTACCAAAAAGCAACCCCAAAGCCATATAAGTCTGCTATTTCTGAACAAAGGGGATCCCAAAGAAGCATTTACAACCATTTGTGCCTTAATTGCAGAAGCTGTTTGTAAATAATTTCAGTGGGAAACCTAAAGTTTGTGACAAAATTTGTGAAAAAGTTAACTTTTTTTTTATTTGATCACATTTGGCAGTGAAATGGTGGCATGAAATATACCAAAATGAACCTAGATCAATATCTTGGGATGTCTTCTAAAAAGTAATATATACATGTCAAGGGTTATTCAGGTTTTCCTGACAGATATCAGGGTTCCAATGTAACTAGCACTAATTCTGAAAAAAAGTGGTTTCGAAATAGCAAAGTGCTGCTTGTATTTATTGCCCTATAACTTGCAAAAAAAGCAAAGAACATGTAAACATTGGGTATTTCTAAACTCAGGACAAAATTTAGAAACTATTTAGCATGGGTGTTTTTTGGTGATTGTAGATGTGTAACAGATTTTGGGGGTCAAAGTTAGAAAAAGTGTGTTTTTTTCCATTTTTTCCTCATAGTTTATAATTTTTTTTATAGGAAATTATAAGATATGATGAAAATAATGGTATCTTTAGAAATTCCATTTAATGGCGAGAAAAACGGTATATAATATGTGTGGGTAAAGTAAATGAATAAGAGGAAAATTACAGCTAAACACAAACACAGCAGAAATGTAAAAATAGCCTTTGTCATTAAGGGTAAGAAAATTGAAAAATGGTCTGGTCATTAAGGGGTTAAAGCTAAAAATGATATGAATTTAATTGATAATGGTATTTTGAATTAGGACAATATTTAGTAAATTTGTCTGATGAAATGTCAATTTTGGGTTATAAATTTCTCACAAAATATAATGTTTTATTTTATTATGCTAATGGTAAAATATAATTTAGTACAGATGATAAACATTATGTTATTTCTGTTTCACATTATGTTTATAGTATAAAGAAACCTGACAAGTTATGTTTACTTGTACATAAAAATGATAAGGTTACCAATATTTTGCAGCAGTTTGCACATGCATTTGCTGAATATAAATATGATTTGGGAAATTGCAAGGGGAAGAGTTTATTACAGGAAATGTACTTATAGCTAAAAAGCAATATCCATATTATTATTATTATTATTATTATATTATTAAGGAAAGTGAGCCATATGTACAGCAAATTATATATTATTTTACTTGAACAAGGTCTATTGAGAAAATGTAAATCTGTTACTAATTTTAATATTTAGTTTTTACAGAAACCTGATGGAAATTGGCGTTTAACAATTGATTAAGGTAAATTACATCCAGTGACATCTGCCTAGGCATCAAAATGTCAGAGAGGTTCCTACTTTTTCCTTTATCCCTACAAATACAAAGTTTTATTTAAACCTTGATATAGCAAACAGTTATTGGTTTGTATCTCTGCACCCAAAGTCACAATACAAGTTTGTCTTCAAGTGGAAAGAAGATCACATTATGTTTGTCTTCCTGTGGTCCTGAACAATTCAGCAACAATTTTACATGAAAGGATGGCTGCTGTTCTATCAAGATTGTCAAGACTATTAGCACTTCTGCAATATGTTGATGATTTGGTATGTACTACAGAAACAGAAAAAGAACATTTTAAATTGTTTACAAAATTGTTGAAATTATTGGCAAATGTTGGACTAAAAGTGAATATAAAGAAATGCCAATTTTTACAGACAACAGTGAACTTTACAAGAGTGACAATATCATCTGAAAGAAAGACTCCAGATCAACAAAAGGGGATGTCATAAAAAGACTAAACATACCTGTGTCATAGACTGTTTTAAGATCATTTTGGGATTGTTCCAATACCAAAGAGACTTTATTCCAAAGTTTAAAGATTTGGCTGGACCCTTGTATGACTTGCTAAAGAAAGAAAACGTTTGAGAACTTAAAAAAAGGATGTAATCAATACGATGGTGTTGCTTCCACAGACCCCAGAAAAATGTTTCACTTGGAAGTTGCTACTTTAAAAAAAAAAAAAAAAAGACATAGGGGCCTAGTTATCAACGTGTCTACTTTTCCTGCCTTCGCCGGCCCAATACGCCCGCCTAAGCTCGCCTCACATCGCCGCCGCGGACCTGCAAAAATTCGCCTAAGTTATCAAAAAATCTGTCAAAAAGCCGCGCACCAAGTACTGGGCGATGAGCAGCGGACTGTGAGAGTTATCACTCATCCGATCTCGCTGCTCTTCGGCTTTTTTTTCTTGCTAGCCTGTCACTAAGCACCCACACTAACTAAACTGTTCTACCCCCTATACCGGCGCCCCCGGAGCCCCCCGCAACTAAATAAAGTTACTAACCCCTAAACCGCCACTCCTAGACCCCGCCTCAACTCTTATAAATGTATTTACCCCTAAACCGCCACTCCCGGACACCGCTGCAACTCTTATAAATGTATTAACCCCTAAACCGCCGCTCCCGGACACCGCTGCCACCTACATTATACCTAGTAACCCCTATCTATACCAGTGATGTGCGGTGACTTCAGAGGCTGGTGAGGCAGTGGCTAGCAATCGGATACGCCTTCATTCTTTAGATATCCTTTGTTGAAGAAATAGCAATGCACATGGGCGAGCCAATCGCATGAGGTATCTATATGCAGCCACCAATCAGTATCTACTGAGCATATTTAGATATGATTTTAAACAAAGGATATCAGATTTTCTTCATTCTTTTGATATCCTTTGTTGAAAAGCATATCTAAATATGCTTAGTAGCTACTGAGCATATTTAGATATGCTTTTCAACAAAGGATATAAAAAGAATGAAGAAAATCAGATATATTTTGTTGAAAATCATATCTAAATATGCTCAGTAGCTATGAGCATATTTAGATATGCTTTTCAACAAAGGATATCAAAAGAATGAAGAAAATCAGATATCCTTTGTTGGAAAAATATCTAAATATGCTCAGTAGCTAATGATTATATTTAGATCTGATTTTCAACAAAAATACCATAGCATAGCAACTTGCAAGTTTTGCTTAATAAATGTATTTTGTGTATGACCTGGTCAGTGTTGTAAGTTACATTTATTAAGCAAATAAGCACAAAATCACAAAATGGCTGCTCATTAAAATATATTTCTTATTTTAATATATTTAGTAATAGTAAGTTACACAATACTGACCTTGTCTAACACAAAATACATTTATTAAGCAAATAAGCACAGCACTAAAAATCACAACTTTCACAAGATGGCTGCTCATTAAAATATATTTATTAAGCTGCCAGAGAAGTTGGGAAGTGGAACATAGATAGCATAGCCAGCAACTTGCAAGTTTTTGCTTAATAAATGTATTTTGTGTATGACCTGGTCAGTGTTGTAAGTACTTACAACACTGACCGGGTCATACACCAAAATACATTTACTAAGCAAATAAAGCAGAGAAGAGGATCAGACTGCGTCACAAGTTCCTAGTTCCAACACACACAGGCACTTCAAATTTAAGCAGAGGGGGGGGGGCACCCACTACCCGGTCCCGTATTAACTTACAAGTACAAGTTACAACCCCAAGCCTCATAATAAAAAATATATAATTATCATGATATTACAGGCTGTACTGCATCACACTATCACACGGCATGGCTTGTCATTCTGATGATGACTTACTTGTGTGACAGTGTGACGGACTGTGTGCACTTGGTCACGGGCTCCTTCCTTCAGGTGAGGTCACAGGTGACAGCCGACAGGTCACGGTCAGGCAGGACCAGGGCAGGGGCCGGGCAGCAGCTGCGATATGCGGTGCGAGTCTCAGATCAGGCAGCCTCCTCCTCCACTCCACGCTACTTGGCTCAGGCTGAGGTGTCACTGTCAGGCAGGAATGAGTGGCACTGGCTGTTGTTCCCGCCGCCGTGCTGCTCCTTCCTTGCGCATGCGCAGACACTCAGTCAGTAGTGAGTGCACTGTAAGCCTAAGCAGAGCCAGGGAGTCAACACCGGTGTTGATTGGATGAGCCGGTCTCCCAGGGAACAGTCGAGGCCTCATGAGAGATGCCTCATATAGCAATTTTGTCAACCGCGCTGCTCCTGCAAATCACCACCGGGTGATGCTGCAGAGCAGCTAGATATAAAAATGCACTACAAATATTGCGCAATAGAGAAACACCAGAACCCAGTGCCTCTCTATTGCACAATATTACAGTTTGACATGTAAAGAAAAAAAAAAATGTAACTTTTTTTTTAAAATAAAATAAAATTCTCTATTTGTTTTTCTTTTGGCCCAAATGGCAGGTGCGGCACTGCCTCACCTGCCTCCAATGAGTGCACGTCACTGATCTATACCCCCCTATACCATCACCCTCTATAATAAAGTTATTAACCCCTATCCTGCTGATCCCGCACCTCGCCGCAACTAAATAAGTAGTTTAACCCCTAAACCGCCGCTCCCTGAACCCGCCGCAACCTATATTAAATTTATTAACCCCTATCCTGCCCCCCTACACCGTCGCCACTGTAATAAAATTATTAACCCGTAAACCTAAGTCTAACCCTAACCCTAACACCCCCCTAACTTAAATATTAATTAAATAAATCTAAATAATATTTCTATTATGAACTAAATTAATCCTATTTAAAACTGAATACTTACCTTTAAAATAAACCCTAATATAGCTACAATATAAATAATAATTATATTGTAGCTATCTTAGGATGTATTTTTATTTTACAGGCAAATTTCAATTTATTTGAACTAGGTACAATAGCTATTAAATAGTTATTAACTATTTAATAGCTTACCTAGCTAAAATAAAGAGAAATTAACCTGTAAAATAAAAACTAACCTAAGTTACAATTACACCTAACACTACACTATACTTTAATAAATTATTCCTATTTAAAACTAAATACTTACCTGTAAAATAAACCCTAAGATAGCTACTATATTTATTTTACAGGTAACTTTGTATTTATTTTAGCTAGTTAGAATAGTTATTAAATAGTTATTAACTATTTAATAACTACCTAGCTAAAAGAAATACAAAATTACCTGTAAAATAAATCCTAACCTAAGTTACAATTAAACCTAACACTACACTATCATTACATTAATTAAATAAATTACCTACAAATAACTACAATTAAATACAATTAAATAAACTAACTAAAGTACAAAAAATAAAAAAAGCTAAGTTACAAAAAAAAAAAAAAAAAGTTACAAACATTTTAAAAATATTACAACAATTTTAAGCTACTTACACCTAATCTAAGCCCCCTAATAAAAAAAAAAAAAAACAAAATAAAAAAATACCCTACCCTATTCTAAATTTAAAAAGTTCAAAGCTCTTTTAAGCTTACCAGCCCTTAAAAGGACCTTTTTGTGGGGCATGCCCCAAAGAATTCAGCTTTTTTGCCTGTAAAAGAAAAATACAACCCCCCCACATTAAAACCCACCACCCACATACCCCTAATCTAACCCAAACCCCCCTTAAAATAACCTAACACTAATCCCCTGAAGATCATCCTACCTTGAGTCGTCTTCACTCAGCCTAGCAGCGATGGAACCGAAGAGGAGACCCGGAGCGGAAGAATTTATCCTCCAAGCGGCGCTGAAGAAATCTTCCATCCAATGAAGTGATCCTCCAAGCGGCGCTGAAGAATTCTTCCATCCGGGCGATGTCATCTTCCAAGAGGCGCTGAAGAAGTCTTCTATCCGGGCGATGTCATCTTCCAAGCGGGGTCTTCAATCTTCATCCCGCCGACGCGGAACATCCTTCTTTACTGACGGACTACCGACGAATGAAGGCTCCTGTAAGGGACGTCATCCAAGATGGCGTCCCTTCAATTCCGATTGGCTGATAGGTTTCTATCAGCCAATCGGAATTAAGGTAGGAAAAATCTGATTGGCTGATTGAATCAGCCAATCAGATTCAAGTTCGGATCGGAACAGCCAATAGAATGCGAGCTCAATCTGATTGGCTGGTAAGGTAAAAGAGCTTTGAACTTTTTTAATTTAGAATAGGGTAGGGCATTTTTTTATTTTGGGGGGTTTGTTATTTTATTAGGGGGCTTAGATTAGGTGTAAGTAGCTTAAAATTGTTGTAACATTTTTAAAATGTTTGTAACTTATTTTTTATATTTTTTGTAACTTAGCTTTTTTTATTTTTTGTACTTTAGTTAGTTTATGTAATTGTATTTAATTGTAGTTATTTGTAGTTCATTTATTTAATTAATTTAATGATAGTGTAGTGTTAGGTTTAATTGTAACTTAGGTTAGGATTTATTTTACAGGTAATTTGTATTTCTTTTAGCTAGGTAGTTATTAAATAGTTAATAACTATTAACTATTCTAACTAGCTAAAATAAATACAAAGTTACCTGTAAAATAACTATAATTCCTAAAATAGCTGCAATGTAATTATTAATTATATTGTAGCTATCTTAGGGTTTATTTTACAGGTAAGTATTTAGTTTTAATTATGAATAATTTATTTAAGTATAGTGTAGTGTTAGGTGTAATTGTAACTTAGGTAAGTTTTTATTTTACAGGTTAATTTCTCTTTATTTTAGCTAGGTAAGCTATTAAATAGTTAATAACTATTTAATAGCTATTGTACCTAGTTAAAATAAATTGAAATTTGCCTGTAAAATAAAAATAAATCCTAACATAGCTACAATATAATTATTATTTATATTGTAGCTATATTAGGGTTTATTTTAAAGGTAAGTATTTAGTTTTAAATAGGATTAATTTAGTTTATAATAGAAATATTATTTACATTTATTTAATTAATATTTAGGGTTAGTGTTAGACTTAGGTTTCAGGGTTAATAAATTTATTACAGTGGCGGCGGTGTAGTGGGGAGCAGGATAGGGGTTAATAAATGTATTATAGGTGGCGACGGTGTAGTGGGGGCAGATTAGGGGTTAATAAATTTAATATAAGTTGCGGCAGGGTCCGGGAGCGGCGTTTTAGGGGTTAAACTATTTATTTAGTTGCGGCGAGGTGTGGCATCGGCAGGATAGGGGTTAATAACTTTATTATAGAGGGCGGCGGTATAGGGGGGGCAGGATAGGGGTTACTAGGTATAATGTAGGTGGCGGTGGGCTCCGGGAGCGGCGGTTTAGGGGTTAATACATATATTATAGTTGCGGTGGACTCCGGGAGCGGCGGTTTAGAGGTTAATATGTATAGAGTAGCTTGCGGTGGGCTCCGGGAGCGGCGGTTTAGGGGGTAATAACTTTATTTAATTGCGGCGGTGTAGGGGTGACAGATTAGTGGTGTTTAGACTCGGGGTACATGTTAGGGTGTTAGGTGCAGACATCTCCCATAGGAATCAATGGGATGTCTGGCAGCAGCGAACTTGTACTTTCGCTATGGTCAGACTCCCATTGATTCCTATGGGATCCGCCGCCTCCAGGGTGGCGGTTTGAAAACCAGGTACGCTGGGCCGTAAAAGTGCCGAGCGTACCTGCTAGTTTTTTGATAACTAGCAAAAGTAGTCAGATTGTGCCGCACTTGTGTGCGGAACATCTGTAGTGACGTAAGAATCGATCTGTGTCGGACTGAGTCCGGCGGATCGAAGTTTACGTCACAAAATTCTACTTTTGCCGGTCTCTAGCCTTTGATAACTAAGGCGAATCAGCCTCGCCACAAATACGCTGCGGAATTCCAGTGTATTTGAGGTTGACGGCTTGATAACTAGGCCCCTTTATCTGCAGTGCTATGTAAAGAGAAGTTTGGAAAACTTAGACCAGTGACCTATACATCACGACCTTTAGAAATATCTAAAGAAAAGTATTCCTGTGTGAGGAACAGTTGTTGTCAGTATTCTGGATATAAGAACATTTTACATAACATTATTTCAAAAAGTGTTATTGCAAAGTTCACATTTTCCTTTGAACTTAATTGTGAAACTAGGAAACAGTATAATTGCATCTGCAAGATTTTAAAAGTGGGTGCTGATGCAAATGAAAAGAAATATAGACATTAAAATAAAGGAAACAACTTTGTTGCCAGCATGTTTGCTATATGAAGGTGAACAACATAAATAGTCACTTTTTGTGTTCTTTTTTTCCTCTCAATTCAAGTTTATATATTTTGATGCAAAGTACAGATGTTTACTGTGATGGTTCTTTTTATCATAAGGATGGTAAAGCATATACAGGTTTTTCAATAATTTTACCTGATAAAATAGATATGCATTTATGTGAGATACATTATTCTCAATATGCTAAATTGGCTAATGTTTGTTGTACATTGGAACACTAAGCAGATATGGCTATTGACATTTATAATAATAGTGCATATGTGGTTAATACACTGACAATGCTTCCTTTGTATGTATTTAATGGTTTTAAGTCATATGATGAAAGACCATTGGTACATACAAATCTGTTGAAGTGTATTTCATATTTGCTAAATAAATGTAAATTGCCATATGCAATAATTAAAGTAAAAAGCTCACACTAAAAGTGATGAACATAATGAACAAAATAACCTAGCTGATGCTTGTGCTAAAAAGGCTGCAAAACAAGTAAAATTATGGGAGTTCCATGAGGAACCTGAGATTTCTGCAATTACATTAGAAAAATAAAATTAAAAAGATAAAATAAAAATAAAGTAAATTTGGTGTCATTGCAGAATTCTTATATTTCTTATGTAATGTTAAAATAAAGGCATTTAGCAGGGAAACCTTTATCACTGCCAGTATCATGGGCAAATGACAAATTTATAAAATATGAAGAAAATGGAACTTTAATGTGCTTAAATAAGTAAAATATGTTGTTTGTATTTCCAGTTGTTGTATTCCTTAAAGGGACAGTGAACACCAGAATTTTGTTGTTTTAAAAGATAGATAATCTCTTAATTACCAATTTTCCAGTTTTGCATAACCAATATAGCTTTAATTATACAAGTTACCTCTGCAATTAATTTGTATCTAAGCCTCAGAAGACTGCCCCCTTATTTCAGTTCTTTTGATAGACTTGTAGTTTAGCCAATCATAGCTGTCTCCATGGTAAATTCACGTGGATGAGCTCAATATTATCTATATGAAACACGTGAACTAATGCCCTCTAGTGGTGAAAAAATATAAAAATGCATTTAGATTACAGGTGGACTTCAAGGTCTAAGAAATTTGCATATAAACTCCTAGATTTAGCTTTCAACTAAGAACACCAAAAGAACAAAGCAAAACTGGTGATACAAGTGAATTGGAAAGTTGTTTAAAATTACATGCCCTATTTTAAACATGAAAGTTTATTTTCCCTTTAAGAATGTGTAGATTAATTTTCAAAAATGTAATTTGCTTCCTATAGGCGGACATTATTCTGCAGATAGAACATGTGACAAAAATACAGAGAAGTTTGTAATGGTGGCCACCAATGAAAGATAATATTTTTTGTTTTTTTTCCAATATGTTCTAGAAATTTGCCTTGTCTGCAGTTTAATTCTTCATTCAATAAGAATTAATAATTATTAAGGTTTTTACTTTTCCCCATGACAAACCTTGGTTACAAATATAAATAGATATTATTTTGTTTTGTTGTTTTTTACCTAGAATACTAGAAGAATACATGTATAGTTTAGTGGTAATAGATGTATTCACAAAATGGATTGAGGTTTTTCCAAAAACAAATCAAGTAGTTTTTATAGTTGCATAGGTTATTTATTTGAGCTTTTCTCTAGATGGGAATGCCATTTGTAGTAGAAAGTAATAATGAGCCTGCATTTAGCGGGAAAATATTTCAAGGAAATTAAGTAATCATTGGGAATTAAGCATAAATTATATATTGCTTATAGACTGTAATCATCAGGAGCAGTAGAAAGGGGTAATACATACTTTAAACAATTATAAACTAAAATTTATAGTATTAAACTTTCAACATGGAAAAAAAAAAAGTTACTTTTATGTTCAATGACCATAAGATCTATCCTACATTCTACTACAGGTGTCACGCCATATCAAGTAATAACTTGTAGATTGAATAAAATATTTGGAAGGACTTTACTTTCAATTGCTACATCAAATGTACAAGGGGCAATAATAAAAATTTGGATAAAAACATAAATTATGCTTAGCTGATAATTTTCTTTCTATTTATCAAGAAAATGAGTATCACAGCATATTGATAATGTAAATATGTTGGTAACTCAAAATATTGTAAGGAGTAAAGCTCAAATAAAAACATATTTTGACAAAATGTTAGACCTTTTGAAATATAATGTAATAGTTTTAGTAATGATAATGAGATTTTATGTCTAAAAAATTCGCTCATTTGTTCCTAAAATGAATTGTTCTTTTTGTGTTTTGGATAAAGATAATTTTATTGTTTATTTCTTTGAAATAACATATACGAAAACAAAAAAAACTATTTTAAATGGTATTATATTAAATAATTTTAAAAATGTATGAATTAACAGATACTGCATTTGATTTTTCTTAGAAAGAATCTGAAGAAATACCAAAAGATGACAACCTATCTTCAAGTTGGGAAAATCCATGTCCTAATGTTGTTATGGCTGATTATGGAGGGTTATGAAGGGTTTTGCTGGACGAAATTCTTTTTACATTTTCAGAGGACTGCATGGGTACTTTGGGTTTGACTAAGACAACTTTAAAATGGAAATCGTGATTGTGGTATCAAAGTCAATGCATGTAACTGAACTATATTTTGGAAGATGATGAGGATAATCAACATTATCAAAATAAACATTATGATCCTGAACGTATTAACATAGCATTGGACAAAGGCCGGTCTAATCTTACAAGTTGTACAAAATGGGTTAAATGTGGCAAATAAACATTTATTTTTAAGTTTATTTTTGCAAAATATGACAGTCAAGGATAATGACATTATTTTGGGAACAAAAGAACGTTACAACATCCAATTGTACGATTTTACTTTAAAAATGTTAATTGTTGTTAAATGTATAATTAATTTGTTTATGTTAATTTTGTATAAAGAGAATAGTTTATAGAGTAATGTGCTAAACCTTACCGTTACACTATAAGGCCTAGCAAAGGGGTGGACTGTAAGATTTTAATGAGTATATAAATGGTGTCCATATTGTTATAGAGAAGGTTAGTGTGTCCTTATGACTATTTTAAACTCAGGCATGGTATAATGCTGACCTAGTCAGTAAGCAAGCATATAACATATATGGATATGGGAGTGACAAGTATTGCAAAGGGCTTCAAATAACTCAGAATACCTAGTTTGGAACATGGCCAAAAGTGTATTCTCAGCAGTTTTAAAGCGTATAAGAATCAGGGAGAAATAATGGTAGACAGAGTTCATCTTTGGAAGGGAAACACCAACGATACAAGCTGTAACCAGGACTCCCACAAGAAACAAACGGGGTAATATTTATTTATGTATTATTTCTCTGTTAAATTGTTTTTGTGTTTAACCTTGTAAACAATAACATGTAATTTTGTTATTTATCTGTTCTTTAATAAATGTGTGATGGTTTAAATAGTTGAAGATTGTCTGTTTCTGGAGGGTTTAAATAGATATACAGTACGGTACGGTATATGAAATTCGTTTGTACAGGGCCGATTATTAATATATTTATATATTAATTTTTAGACGTGAATGTTTTTTAGCATAAGATCCTTTGGTTATTTAAGAGTAAATTCTTACAGGGTTGCCACCCAGACGGTATTTTATAGTAATAAATAAATGTAGAAATAAAAGGACCTGTCATGCTGAAATTTCTTCTATGTGTGTTGGAATCTAATTATAAACAAATAAACCCTTGAAAAACTTTTTAATACAAACACTTTTTAATAAAAATATATAATTTAAATATTGTTAGAAATAATATATGGGAAGGTGTTTGACTGGAAAGGGTGCCAATGTATATTTATATACTGTATGTCTAAATATGTGTGTGTGTGTGTGTGTGTTTATATATATATATATATATATATATATATATATATATATATATATATATATATATATATATATATCAGGGGCCTATTTTGGCTTAGGCATGCAAGGCATTAGACTATGATAGAAGACTGGAAAAAGGGCAGCACTTTTTTGTGGCTATATTTGCGAAAAGCTGATTGTAGTATTATTCAGGTATATAATGGGAGATTTTGCCCAAAGGGCTTATGTTCTAGGGAGGCATAATAAGAGACTGCCCATGGAGGTTGCAGTTAGGAGGTAACTCTGTACCTTTCTTTTTTACTCAGATAGCTATTGCCTTTAGTTCTGTTGTCGTTGAGCACTTTGTATTTTCTTTTGGGAAGTATTGCTTCAAGAAATCTGTGTTTTTTTTGTTTTTATATATATACAGGGGCGTATTTAGGTTTTGTGCTGCCCTAGGCACTTAGAATTCTGCTTTCCAGATGATTTTTATAATGCAGCTTTGTGTCACGTTTGGCATTTTCAATAGCTGGAGTATTTTTCTGCTTCATTTTTACTATCATCTGTTGAGCAAATTTTTGCCTTCCTTGCTGTAAATGACTGAAAAAAATCAAATGTGAAGCTCTGTTTTTAGCTGTAAATCACAGAAGAAGGCTGTGCAGCTGCATGAGCCATGAGGATTGAAATGAGCTTAGAATCGGATTTATTCAAGTTATATGAAACACTTTTTTAATACATATTTTTTTCCACTGCAGAAAGGATAGGTCTAGCCTAGACCTATCCTATCTGCAGTGGAAAAAAATACTATATTATTAAAAAAGTGTTTAATCGTGGCAGGCAGTGGCTAGCTCTTCTTCCTATTGGCTGTAGTACTTAGTCTGAGTCTGACAGAACTCTGACTCTCAGTCTCCAGAGTCCGGACCCTCTCAATATTGCCTGGTCCCTACCTGAGTTAAGTGGTGAGGAGTCCCGGCCTGACTGTCCACTCATCTGACTGCCTACTACTGGCCGCTCCACTCCGTCTTCTTCACCGGCCCCGGGCGCACAGATCAGTGAGTCTCCCTGTCACACTCACTTCCTAACCGTTTGGCCTGGGAGATCACGTGCGCATGCGCGGCCGTGACTCTCTCTCAAGCCATGTGCGCCGCAGCTGTGTTACAGTCAGATCAACACTGCAAAAGGAATTGGCCCGCCACTTTGTCAATAAAGTGTCAGACTCAGTCAGATAGTAAACCAAGCGCTGGCTGCCCCAACAGACAGGAAGGTGTTCGGCGGTAAGCCGCCTGTTAAAATAAAATAATTTTTTTAAAGCCACACAGTGACATATCATATGCGTGCAGCGGCTGGGCTGGGGCAAGTGCCGCCCCCCAAAATTTGTCGCTTTAGGCACCGGCCTTGTTGGCCTCTGCATTAATACTCCCCTGTATATATATATATATATATATATTTATTTATATATATATTGCAGCAATAGATAGGCATGTCTGTGTGTGAATGTGTATAACTCTCTCTCTTCGTGTATTTGTATGACTCACGTGTATGTGTGTGTGTATTTGCCTATGACTGTGCTAATCAAAGCATTGACAGACCGACGAGAGACTGCCTTTCTGGCTTCGTTGGCCTCCTAGTCCATCAATCTGTCAATATTTTCATAAAAAGGGGCGGGCCCACATGTTTGTTTCGTCACTGAAAAGGTGACGAAACTAACATGGCATCCTACTCGTAACCTGTATTTCAGAGATTGGAAAATATTGCACTGTTGGAGTTGTATCGCAATCAAAGTACAGGTTACTCCCCCTTGAACACCCAGCTAACTCCCTAATACCACCTACACTTATGTCATGTCTTAGCTACACTCCCCTAAGAAGCCCAGCTAAGTCCCACAGAACGCCTACACCTAAGTAATGTCTGCAATCTACCTGACTAATAAAGTATACAAAAAACCTCCATATTATAACTATAGGAGCTATGTCACAACATTTATATCCAATGTTAAAATTATATGTATTATCATGTATAATGCATATTGTTTTAAGTATTGTATCTAATTTAAAATGTAGTTATTTTTGATGGTTCATTTCTTGCTTTAAACATAAATATTTAATTTAAATGATATATTTATGTTTAAAATAATAGAAATAACAATAACAAATAACTACATTTTAAATTAGATACAATACTTAAAATAATATGCATTATACATGTCACTGCATATTATTTTAATATATAATATACATTCAATATAAAAATAAAGTATGAACCCCTTTCACACCCTCACCCCCAGCGCAACCTTCACTATTAACCCGTAATCTGTCATAGCCTTAAGACCTAACCACCCCCTAACTTATTAACTCCTACACTGCCACAACCCCCCAAATGTAATAAGCCCGCTAACCAATTAACCCCTATACCACTACAATCTCCCAATGAAAACTACCCCTACACTACTTAACTACACATAAACCTCCATCTCTAATCTAAAGCCCCCTAAATTACAAAAAAAAATAACAAACACAAATTTACAAAAAATGACAAAATCTTACATTACAGAAAAAATACACTGCCAAAAATAAAAAATAAACAGTGATGCCTACACTAAAACTAATGTCCCCTTTAGAAAAAAAACAAAAATCCAAAATAAACCCCCCCACCTAAACTAACACTAATAGTTACTATAAAATAGCCCTTAGAATGTCTTTTTGTATAGCATTGCCCTAAAGTGACACAACTCTTGTTCAAATAAATACTATTCTACAAGTAACCATAATCTAAAATACTTCTAATATCCAAAAAAAAGACTGCCCTGAAAAGGGCATTTGGTTGGGCATTGCCCTTAGAAGGGCATTTTGTTAGGGCATTGGTTCAATTATTGGTTTTGTAAGATTTTTTAAATCACAAATTTTATTGTGCACTTTTGTAATGTATACATCTCCTTTCCATATGAAAATACAGTATTCACCCCTGCAGATTGCACCTGGGAAATGGTATTTAATTGAAAAAGCATTTATTAAATGTATCTTATGGGAAGTGGCTCCTCTAGAAATAATTAAAGGGCTGTTATAGTTAAAAAAACGATATGCTCTTATTTGTTAGAGCATCTTATTTTAAGACGTGACACTGCACATCTGTTTAGTGCTGCAGGGTTTCTAGTCTTGCAATTTACAAATCACAGTTTACCTGATATACTATCTGTACTGCATTTTGTAGCATGACAATTTAAGGCCCACATTTATCATGGTGCATGTGGAATCTGTCCACAACCTTGGACAGATGCAGCATCTACTGCTAAACTGTAAAGGCTCTTGCAGTCCTTACCCTTCTCTAGCACAACTAATTGCTTGAGAGCAGGGCTTGTCAATCATCAGAAAAATGAGTCCAGGATGTTTGACATCCACAGCCTCTGAGGTTGCTGAGTGGTTAAGAAGTAGTTGTTTTAACTTTTGCAGATGAACACGTGGAAGCTTGCTCCACAACCACTTTTCCAAATTTGCATAGATAGTATTATAAATGAAAGCCATGTCCTGATTTCACAAAGTAAAACTAAAAACCAGCTTAACCCCATTCAGAGACCCTGGCTTCTGCTTCAACCACTCAACCCTTCCCCCACACTGACTCTGCTCTGGAGGAACTGGATCCAGCCTCCAGGAAGACAAGAATGGCAGTGATTTATTAAAATGCATACATTACTTGCCAATCCTGAAAAATCTCTCCTGAACAGGTGCTACAATCCATGAAACAAATCCAATCTAATAGAAACATAGAATTTGACGGTAGATAAGAACCAAAAAAGCCCATCAAGTCTACCCATATTACATTTTCACACAGAGAGAAGCACACTCACAGGAACGAACAACCAGCTCAATACCATTGTTAGCCTGTTCTATGGTGATTTACCATCTGGGTGCAGCTTCTTTTAGCCCAGTAATGCTTTTCACAGAGTAGAACTTTCCTGTAGCATATCAGTCTGATCCCGCCTATTACGGTCAGTCCGGCACCGAAATACCAGGCACTTCCTCTCTGAACAAGGAACACAGCAACCCCAGATGATATTACATTTTCCTTAGGATAGCCTTATGCATGTCCCAGATATTTTTAAATTCCTTTACAGTCTTTGTGTTTACCACCTCAATTGTAAATTTATTCCATTAATCCACCACCCTTTCTGTAAAAGATGCTTCTCCTTAATCTGCTACCCTCTAAATTAAGATTGTGACCCCTTGTTTTGGCATTTATTTTTTTGTGGAAAATGCTTTCAGCTTTCACTTATTAAATCTCTTCCTAAATTTGAAGGTTTCTATCATGTCACCTCTTTTCCTTCTCTCCTCTAATCTATACATATTTAGGTCATAAAGTATTTTGTTGTATGTTTTATAACGTGTACTATTTTAGTAGCCCTCCTTTGGACGGTTTCTAGTTTATTTATATCCTTCTGAAGATATGGTTTCCAGAAATGTACATATTCCAGATGAGGCTTAACTAATGATTTGTAAAATGGCATAAGAACCTTGCTATTTCTGCTACTAATACCTCTACCAATGCAACCAAGTAGTGGCCTTACTGGCTGCACTGCTGCATTGTGTACCACATTTTAAATAATCTGAAATAATAATTCCCAAGTCCCGTTTCTCTTTGGTTATAGTAATGCATTATTGAGATTATAATTATCTTTGGGTTTTTGGATCCTATATGCATACTTTTGCTCTTGGGAATATTAAATTTCAGATCCCATTTATTTACCCAGTCATTCACTTTTTTAATATTACTGTTCATTTGATCAACCCCTCCTGGAACATCAACTCTGTTATAAATTTTTGTATCATCAGCAAACAAGCTAACCTTCCCCTGAAGCCCACTTTCAATATCACTGATGAACATGTTAAACAAAAGATGCCCAATAACTGACACTTAGGGAACACCACTAGCAACTGACCCCTAATTTGAATGTACTCCATTAATTGAAACCCTTTGCCTCCTATCCTTAAGCCAGAATTTTACCCACTTAACAATTTTAGCATCTACTCCAAGGATATATATATTCTGGGCTAAATTACAAGTGAAGCAATAATTTATTGTATGCCTACAAATGGGCAAATTTGCCCATTTATGGGCGCGTGATAAATAACTAGCCATTACTAGTGGCTGGTTATTGCTACCTCAAGCTTGTGGTAGCAATTAGCGTTTATAAAATTAACCAGAGATCAGATCTATGGGAACTGTGTATTTCCAGTAAATATATATGTATATGTGTATATACAAGCGTGTCCTAGGTGGGGTTGGTGGGGTATGTAATGTGAAGAAATGGTGAAATTTCCGCCCAAAAAATTAGATTTGCTTCAGGCAGCGGGTAGACTCCCCAACCCATGACAATCCCACAAGATCTGGAATGGCTGGGATATCTGCTATACTTTAAAGTGTCAGTAAACCTCAAAAATAATGTTATATAATTCTACACATAGTGCAGAATTATATAACATTATATTAGCCTTATCTTTAGAAAACATAATATTCCCTTTGATTTTTTTAAAACAATGACAGTTGTTTAGACCCGGGCTGTGACTATACAGCTGGCCCGATGCGCTGTGTGAAAAAAACAGACCCGCTCAGAAGAGCACAGAGAGCGGGTCTGAAAAACTGTCATTGTTTTAAAAAAATCAAAGGGAATATTATGTTTTATAAAGATAAGGCTAATATAATTTTATATAATTCTGCACTATGAGGTTCACTGTCCCTTTAAGGGGAAATTAAATACAGTAGAACTGCACAATATTTTACTGAAAATTTAAAAAAATCAGTTTAAATTTGCTGCATCCCTTGTATCATGTGACAGTTATCAGCCAATCATGTATACACAGTGAGCTTTTGCACATGCTCAGTAGTAGTTTGCGTATGAAAATACTGTTCACATTTTGATAATGGAAGTAAACTCTTTTGTTGAACTACAGGGATGTATGCTTAGGAGCAGTTTTGGAAGAATGTTATCCATTTGCAAGAGCACTAGATGGCAGCACTATTTCCTGTGATGTAATGCTCCAGGGCCGCGATCCGATATACGGCGCAGGTTTCGGCGCAAGCGTGAAAACCTGCGTCGCCCGTACTTTCAGCTCGCAACTTGAGCTATCTCATATACGGCGCTGTCAGATGCTAAAGTGCCGTGAGTCTGACAAACCAGCGATGTCCAGAAATCTGCATAAGTACAAATTTCTGGAGTCGCCAGTGACTTACGGCACTTTAGAAACTGCCGCCGCATAAAAAAACCTGACTAAGTTATTAAATCACCCGTACTGTCTAACACGCCTCCCAAACATATCCCGACATGTATACCCCTCTATCCGCAATCCCCCCTCTCACTCCTAACAATAAATATATTAACCCCTAAACCACCGCTCCCGGACCCCGCCGCCAGCTACATTATCTATATTACCCCCTAATGTGAGCCCCCTACCCCGCCGCCACCTACATTAACTAAGTTACCCCTTAATATGATCCCCCTACACCGCCACCACCTATTTAAACTATATTACCCCCTAATGTGAGCCCCCTACACCGCCACTACCTATTTTAACTATATTACCCCCTGTGAGCCCCCTACCCCGCCGCCACCTACATTAACTAAGTTACCCCCTAATATGATCCCCCTACACTGCCGCCACCTATTTAAACTATATTAACCCCTAATATGATCCCCCTACACCGCCGCCACCTATTTAAACTATATTAACCCCTAATCTGACCCTCTTACACTGCCGCCACCTATATTAAATTAATTAACCCCTAATCTAATCCCCCTATACTGCTGCCACCTATATTAAATTAATTAACCCCTAATATAATCCCCCTATACCGCCGCCACCTATATTAAATTAATTAACCCCTAAAATACTAAAATTTCCCTACCACTAAGTCTAACCCTACAAATAGCCCTGAAAAGGGCTTTTTGCGTGGCATTGCCCCAAAGTAACCAACTCTATTGCCAGCCCTTAAAAGGGCTGTAGCGGGGCATTACCCCAAAGTAATAAGCTCTTTGCTTTTTGTGGGGCATTGTCACAAAGTAATCAGCTCTTTTGCCTCTAATCTAAATCCCCCTACACCGCCGCCACCTATAATAAATGTATTACCCCCTAATCTAATCCCCCTACACCGCCGCCACCTATATTAAATATATTACCCCCTAATCTAATCCCCCTACACCGCCGCAACCTATATTAAATATATTAACCCCTAATCTGACCCCCCTACACCGCCGCCACCTATATTAAATATATTAACCCTAATTATATTAGGGTTAATATAGTTAATATAGTTATTATATTATATATATTAACTATATTAACCCTATCTAACTCTAACACCACTAACTTAATTATTATTAAAATAAATCTAAATAATATTAATAATATTAACTAAATTATTCCTATTTAAAACTAAATACTTACCTATAAAATAAACCCTAAGATAGCTACAATATAATTAATAATTACATTGTAGCTATTTTAGGGTTTATATTTATTTTACAGGTAACTTGGTATTTATTTTAACTAGGTACAATAGCTATTAAATAGTTAATAACTATTTAAAAGCTACCTAGTTAAAATAATTACCAATTTACCTGTAAAATAAATCCTAACCTAAGTTCCAAATACACCTACACTATCAATAAATTAAATAAACTACAAATATCTAAACTAAAATACAATTAAATACACTAAACTAAATTACAAAAAAACAAACACTAAATTACAAAAAATAAAAAAAGATTACAAGAATTTTAAGATAATTACACCTATTCTAAGCCCCCTAATAAAATAACAAAGCCCCCCAAAATAAAAATCTTTCCCTACCCTAATCTAAATTACAAAAGTAAACAGCTCTATTACCAGCCCTTAAAAAGGGCCTTTTGTGGGACATTGTCCCAAAGTAATCAGCTCTTTTGCCTGTAAAAAACAACAACAACCCCCCCATTACAACTCACCACCCACATACCCCTACTCTAACCAACCCAATCCCCCCTTAAAAATCCTAAGTCTAACCCCCAAGTGCTCCTTACCTGTCCTGAAGACCAGCGGAGAAGGTCCTGTTCCAGGCGGAGAAGTCTTCTTCCAGGCAGCGACCTCTTCTTCTTCCAGGATCCAGCCGGCGCGAAGCGGAGGTGTTGAAGACCGATGACCATGGAGCTGAAGACGGTCCATCTGGAACTGAAGACCGGCAATGCTGGAGCTGAAGATCGGCGACGCTGGAACTGAAGACCTCTGGAACTGAAAACCGGAGCCGGAGCGTGGAGGATCCTCTTCATACGATCGCCGCCGTACACTGAATAGGAATTCAAGGTATGAGATTAAAAATGGCGTCCCTTGAATTCCTATTGGCTGATTTGAGCCTTCAAATTCAAATCAGCCAATCGGACGTGAGCTACTTTAATTCTATTGGCTGATTAGAATAGCCAATAGAATTACAGTAGCTCTTATTCTATTGGCTATTCAATTAGGGGTTAAGAACATAATGTAGGTGGCGGCGGGGACCGGGAACAGCAGGATAGGGGTTAAACATTTTAGTATAGTGGCGGTGTTTAGTGACAGGGTACAAATAAAGCTGGGAAAAAACTGAATAGCAGTGAGATCGATGACTGTTAGTTAACAACAGTCTGCTGCTCATCGCCCCGTACTTGGTGCACAGCTTTTTGACAGCTTTTTTGTTAAATATGGAGAGCGTATTCAGGTCCACGGCCGCGGTTTAGTGGTAGGGAAATTTTAGTATTTTAGGGGTTAATTAATTTAATATAGGTGGCGGCGGTATAGGAGGATTAGATTAGGGGTTAATTAATTTAATATAGGTGGTGGCGGTGTAGGGGGATTAGATTAGGGGTTATTAATTTTAATATAGGTGGCGGCAGTGTAGGAGGATTAGATTACATTAGAGGCAAAAGAGCTGATTACTTTGTGACAATGCCCCGCAAAAAGCCCTTTTAAGGGCTGGTAAAAGAGCTGGTTACTTTGGGGCAATGCCCCGCAAAAGGCCCTTTTAAGGGCTGGTAATAGAGCTGGTTACTTTCGGCAATGCCACGCAAAAAGCCCTTTTCAGGGCTATTTTTAATTTAGTTTAGGGTAGGGACAGTTTAGTATTTTAGGGGGTATTAAATTTATTATAGGTAGCGGCAGTGTAGGGGGATTAGATTAGGGGTTAATACATTTAAAATAGGTGGCGGCGGTGTAGGGGAATTAGATTAGGGGTTAATACATTTAAAATAGGTGGCGGCGGTGTAGGGGGATTAGATTGGGGGTTAATACATTAAAAATAGGTGTCGGCGGTTTAGGGGGATTAGATTAGGGGGTAATATAGTTAAAATAGGTGGCGGCGGGGTAGGGGGCTCACATTAGGGGGTAATAATTTTAATATAGATGGCGGCGGTGAAGGGGGATTACATTAGGGGTTAATCATTTTAATGTAGGTGGCGACGGTGTAGGGGGCTCACATTAGGGGGTTAGACATATAATGTAGGTGGCAGCGGGGTCCGGGAGCGACGGTTTAGGAGTTAAACACTTTATTAGGGATCCCGGTTCACAGGTAGATAGACATTGCGCATGCGTTAGGTGTTAGGTTTTATTTAGCAGTTTGCGGTTGAAAGGTAGATAGACATTGCGCATGCGTTAGGTGTTAGGTTTTATTTTGCAGCTCCGATACACAGCGTAAGGCTTACTACGCCTGCAATTTGTGGCAAGGTGAAAATGGAGTAAGATTTCTCCATTTTCGTCACGTAAGTCTTTACGCTGTATATTGGATACCAAACTGCGCTGGTTTGGTATACCTGTCTATGGGCCAAAAAACTACGGCCGAAGGCAGAAATATACGAGCGTAACTTCTATGTTACGCCGTATATGTGATACCAAACCAGCGCAAATTTTGGCATCGCCGGCTTTTGCGGCGACGATTTATATCGGATTGGACCCCAGATGCCTAGCTAGGTAACTCTTCAACACAGAATATCATGGCAATGATGCAAAGTTGATAATATAAATAAATTGAAAACTTTTTTTAAATGGTCTGCTCTTTCTGAATAAGAAAATAACATTTTGGGGTTTCATATCATTTAACTTTTGACTTTATTGTCCCTTTAATGAAAAATAAGCACAGAATCAAAGCAGCGTACAGAGTGAGGAACTGAAATACTTACTGAATATTTTAGACGGTTTATATTTTGGAAATAAAAATTACCCACAAATATATCCTTAGAGATCTTACGTTTTGAATGCGTCACTTTCCATTTTGTAGAGTCAACTAAAAATAATTTCTAGTACAATAACAATAATGATGTTATACTTAAGCATTTTAAATTATACAAATAAAGCCTTGTAATCACCCAAGTGGATTGTATCGTGCTGTTTGACCTTTATAGAATAACAGTGGGAATACTTAAGCTGGTTGAATAAAAAAAAAAAATATATATATATATATATATGCATAATTCTTTTTTAAATTGCATATTCAGTTATAAACATACACTTGTAGATTAATCATTTAATATAAATACATTGTTATGAGTGTTCAATATATGACGTGAAGATAAAAAAACCTTTTCATATTTTTGCCACTTATAATTCTATGTTCTAGATATTTTCTAGCCTCATACAAGTACTTGAAAGTGCAAAAAATAAAATTCTCTAATCTCTCACAACATTGTGTGCCAGATTACAAGTGGAGCGCTATTTAACGCTCCCGCTTGAGCGTTAACTGCACTAGAAGTAAGCTTTTAGCACATGTCGGGTCGTGCTAGTATTTATGAGTTGAATGTAAACTGTTTTCAACCAAAAGCTAACCCGACACACGTAAAAAGCCAAACTTAGAATATCGCACGCACAATAAAGTATTCCCCCATAGAAGTCAATGCACCATAAAAAGTGGGAAAAAAACTAACACCCTACTCGTGCTCAAACATAGTCCCATATACTCAAGTACGCTAACCCGACGTGAAAAACTAAATTTATGCTTACCTGATAAATTTCTGTCTTTCCGGACATGGAGAGTACACGGTGGGATATTCACTCCTGACCAGCAGGAGGAGGCAAAAAGCACCACAGCAAAGCTGTTTAGTGTCACTTCCCTTACCCATAACCCCCAGTCATTCATCCAAAGGGAAATGGAAAAAGAAGATAACACAAAGGTGTAGAGGTGCCTGATGTTTAGTAAAAATTACTGTCTAATCTAAAGGGTGGGGTCTTGAAATTTATCAAAGTATCAATTTTGTTTTCTTTCCTAAGACATGGAGAGTCCACAACTTCATTCCAATTACTAGTGGGAACCAATACCCAAGCTAGAGGATGCGGAATGAATAGGGAGGGAGAACAAGACAGGCAGGCCTAAACAGAAGGCACCACCGCTTGAAGAACCTTTCTCCCAAAAGAAGCCTCAGCCGAGTCAAAAGTATCAAATTTGTAGAATTTGGAAAAAATATGCAGAGTAGACCAAGTTGCAGCCTTGCAAATCTATTCCACAGAAACTTCATTTTTGAAAGCCCAAGAAGAGGAGACAGCCCTAATAGAATGAGCTGTAAGTCTCTCAGGAGGCTGCTGCCCAGCAGTCTCATAAGCAAAACGAATTATACTTCTCAACCAGAGGGAAAGAGAAGTAGAAGTAGCCTTCTGACCATTACACTTTCTAGAGAAACAAACAAACAGGGCAGAAGACTGGCGAAAATCCTTAGTAGCCTGTAGGTAGAATTTTAGAGCACACACCACATCCAAGTTGTGCAACAGACGTTCCTTATGAGAGGAAGCATTAGGACAGAGAGAAGGAACAATAATTTCCTGATTGATATTTCTATCCGAATACACCTTAGAGAGAAACCCCAATTTAGTACGAAGGACCGCCCTATCTGCATGGAAAATAAGGTAAGGCGAATAGCACTGCAAAGCCGAGAGTTCAGAAACTCTCAGAGCAGAAGAAATAGCAACAAGAAACAAAACCTTCCAAGATAACAGCTTAATATTTATTATATGCATTGGCTCAAACAGAGCCTGCTGCAAAACTCTAAGAACTAGGTTAAGGCTCCAAGGAGGAGCAACCGGTTTAAACACAGGCCTGATTCTAACCAGGGCCTGACAAAAGGATTGAACATCTGGCACATTCACCAGACGCTTATGTAAAAGAATAGATAAATGCAGAAATCTGACCTTTCAAAGAACTGACTGAACATCCTGGAGAAAAGACAAAATTCTAGGAATCCTGACCCTACTCCAAGAGTAGCCCTTTGATTCACACCAATAAAGGTAGTATCAATGACAGACTCAGAAAACCCACACTTAGCCAGGGCCGTTGTTAATATTGACTGAACCCTGGGCAAACATTTTCTTGGCCCCCCCATGCAATTTCGCTCTCCACCCCAACATCCCAAAAAACAACTAAATCTATTTATTTTATCATTGTTTTTTAAATTATTAGCCCAGCAGTGGATCACCCACTGCTGGGCTAATCATTTTTTTAAAAATGAAATAAATTGCAATCTGTAAAACTGGACCTAAGCAGTACTAATAAGTAAATAAATATATAAATTCCTCCACTGTGGATTCATTTAATATTCTTTTGAATGTGATTCTGGTGTGAGGTTAGCTGGTTAAAGAGATTTAGGGCAGCCAACAGGAGCAAAGTAAGGTAAAGAATGAGGAGGAAGCATGGAGGTGCAGACCAATATAAGTTTATTGACTGGATCAGCAGAACTACAATGGGAGCTGTAAAATCTGAGACAGAGAGAACAAAAACCTATAAAAATAAACCTTACCTTAATGTGTGAAGTATCAGCATGACACTATGAGGCCTACTTATCAAGCCGTCAACTGTGCTGCATTCGACGGCTCTCCTGACATCACCTAACATCGCGGCTGCGGACCTGAATACGCTCTCCATATTTAACAAAAAAGCTGTCAAAAAGCCGCGCACCAAGTACGGGGTGATGAGCAGCAGACTGTTGTTAACTAACAGTCAACGATCTCGCTGCTATTCAGCTTTTTCCCAGCGTTATTTGTACCCTGTCACTAAACACCACCACTATACTAAAATGTTTAACCCCTATCCCGCCGCTCCCGGACCCCGCCGCCACCTACATTATGTTCTTAACCCCTAATCTGCCGACCCTACACTGCCTCCCCCTACACCGCCGCAACCTACATTATGTTATTAACCCCTATCCCGCCGCTCACGGAGCCCACCGCAACTAAATAAAGTTATTAACCCCTAAACCGCCAGCCCCCCACATCGCCATAAACTAAATTAACCTATTAACCCCTAAACCTAACAACCCGCTAACTGTACATTAAATATTAACTCATTCCTATCTTATAATACATGTAAACTTACCTTAAGATTTAAATTAAACTATATTAAACTACTAATTAACCTACCCTAACTATTATACTAAAATTATATTAAATTATATTAAACTAATACTTAATCTACCCTAACTGTTAGACTAAATTACATTAAACTACAAATTAAATTAACATTCGGCTAGATGACGAGTTGTGCGTTAGGTTTAAAAAGCAGCATTAAGAGGTCCTAACGCTGCTCTTACGAGTCTTGCAGGTACAGGTGTACCGCTCACTTTTTTGGCCAGACTTGGCAATACCGCAAATCCACTTACCACTTACGTAATTGCGTATCCTCTTTTTTCAATGGGACTTGAATAGCACCGGTATTACGAGTCTGCCAAAAAGTGAGCGGTAGACCCTCTCCTGTCAAGACTGGTACAGCATTTTAAAGTCAGTAGTTAAGAGTTTTACACTACAAAGCCGTAGCATAAAACTCTTAAAGGGACACTAAACCCCATTTTTTTCTTTTGTGATTCAGATAGAATATGGAATTTTAAGCAACTTTCTAATTTACTCCTATTATCATTTTTTCTTCGTTCTCTTGCTCACTTTATTTGAATAAAAAGGCATCTAAGCTTTTTTTTGGGTTCAGCACTCTGGTCAGCACTTTTTTATTGGTTGATGAATTTATCCACCAATCAGCAAGGACAACTCAGGTTGTTCACCAAAAATGGGCCGGCATCTAAACTTACATTCTTGCATTTCAAATAAAGATACCAAGAAAATGAAGCCAATAGAATGCAAGCTCAATCCTATTGGCTGATTGGATCAGCCAATAGGATTGAACTTCAATCCTATTGGCCTGATTGCATCAGCTAATAGGATTATTTCTACCTTAATTCTGATTGGCTGATAGAATTCTATCAGCCAATCGGAATTGAAGGGACGCCATCTTGGATGACGTCATTTTCTGATTACTTTGGGGCAATGCCCCGCAAAAGGTCCTTTTAAGGGTTATTTGTAATTTAGTGTAGGGTAGGGCTTTTTTTATTTTACGGGGGCTTTTTTATTTTGTTAGGGGGATTAGACTAGGTGTAACTAGTTTAAATATCTTGTAATTTGTTTATTATTTTCTGTAATTTAGTGGGGTTTTTTTTAACTTTAGATAATTTAATTTAATTGTATTTAATTGTATTTAATTTAAGGAATTAATTTAATTATAGTGTAGTGTTAGGTGTTAGTGTAACTTAGGTTAGGTTTTATTTTACAGGTACTTTTGTATTTATTTTAGCTAGGTAGTTATTAAATAGGTAATAACTATTTAATAACTATTCTACCTAGTTAAAATAAATACAAACTTGCCTGTAAAATAAAAATAAACCCTAAGCTAGCTACAATGTAACTATTAGTTATATTGTAGCTAGCTTAGGTTTTATTTTACAGGTAAGTATTTAGTTTAAAATATGAATAATTTAGTTAATGATATGAATTTTATTTAGACTTATTTAAATTATATTTGTTAGGGGGTGTTAGGGTTAGACTTAGATTTAGGGGTTAATAACTTTAGAATAGTGGCGGAAATGTTGTGGAATAAATGGGGCTGCATAAGGTAGTTTTACGCTGCTTTTTTGCAGGTGTTAGACTTTTTTTCAGCTGGCTCTCCCCGTTCACCGCTAACGTAAGCAGCGCTGGTATTGGAGTGCAGTAATGAGCAAACTTTTGCTCAATTCTCACTTCTTGTCTGGTTTGTAAAAACCCGTAATACCAGCGCTGTCTGTAAGTGAGCGGTGAGCATAAACTGCTCGTTAGCACCGCACAGCCTCTAACGCAAAACTAGTAATCTAGGTGTATATTAAGATAATAATATTTATTTAAACACCTAACCCTACTCAAATAATTTAAATCTACACTAAAAAATTACTAAGTTACAAAAAACTAACAACTAAGTTACAAAAAATAGCAAACACTAAGTTACAAAAAAAATAAACACTAAGTTACACAAAATAAAAAATAAATTATCAAAGATTTAAACTAATTACATCTAATCTAAGAGCCCTATGAAAATAAAAAAAACCCCAGAAAATAAAAAACCCTAGCCTACAATAAACTACAAATAGCCCTTAAAAGGGCCTTTTACGGGGCATTGCCCCAAGCAATCAGCTCTTTTACCTGTAAATAAAAAAATACAAATACCCACCCAAACAGTGAAACCCACCACCCGCACAATCAACCCCCCCAAATAAAAACCAACCCCCCAAATAAAAACTAAAAAAACCTAAGCTCCCCATTGCCCTGAAAAGGGCATTTGGATGGGCATTGCCCTTAAAAGGGCATTTAGCTCTATTGCAGCCCAAACCCCTAATCTAAAAATAAAACCCACCCAATAAACCCTTAAAAAATCCTAACACTAACCCCTGAAGATCCACTTACAGTTTTGAAGATCCGACATCCATCCTCCAAGAAGCCGGCAGAAGTCTTCATCCAAACGGCTGAAGTCTTCATCCAAGTCCACAGAAGTCTTCGCCCAGACAGCATCTTCTATCTTTATCCATCCGGCACGGAGCGGCTCCATCTTCAAGACATCCGACGCGGAGCATCCTCTTCGTTCAACGTCTTCTTCCCGAATGAATGTTCCTTTAAATGATGTCATCCAAGATGGCATCCCTTAGATTCCGATTGGATCAGAATTAAGGTTGAAAAAATCCTATTGGCTGTTGCAATCAGCCAATAGGATTGAGCTTTCATCCTATTGGCTGATCCAGTCAGCCAATATGATTGAGCTCGCATTCTATTTTCTATTCCAATCAGCCAAAAAAATGCAAGCTCAATCCTATTGGCTGATTGGAATTTTTAAGTATTTGAATTGGATTTTTTATGGGTTTATTGGGTGGGTTTTATTTTTAGATTAGGGGTTTGGGCTGCAATAGAGCTAAATGCCATTTAAGGGCAATGTCCATCCAAATGCCCTGTTCATGGCAATGCGGAGCATAGGTTTTTTTTGTTAGGTTTTTATTCGGGGGGTTTGGTTGTGTGGGTGGTGGGTTTTACTGTGGGGGGAGTATTTTTTATTTACAGGTAAAAGAGCTGGTTTATTTGGGGCAATGCCCAGCAAAAGGCCCTTTTAAGGACTATTTGTAGTTTATTGTAGGCTAGGGTTTTTTTTTATTTTGGGGGGGCTTTTTATTTTCTTTGAGCTCTTAGATTAGGTGTAATTAGTTTAAATCTTTGATAATTACTTTTTTATTTTGTGTAACTTAGTGTTTGTTATTTTTTTATAACTTATTTGTTAGTTTTTTGTAACTTAGTAATTTTTTGTGTATATTTAAATTATTTGAATAGGGTTAGGTGTTTAAATATATAATATAGTTAATTTAATTTGTTGTTTAATGTAATTTAGTCTAACAGTTAGGGTAAATTAATTATTAGTTTAATATAGTTTAATGTAATTTTAGTATAATAGTTAGGGTAGGTTAATTAGTAGTTTAATATAGTTTATTTAAAAGGAATTATAAGATAGGGATGAGTTAATATTTCATATAAAGTTAGCGGGTTGTTTGCTTTAGGGGTTAATAGTTTAATTTAGTTTATGGCGATGTGGGGGGCTGGCGGTTTAGGGGTTAATAGGTTTAGTAAGTGCTAGTGATGTGGAAGGCCAGGGGTTTAGGGGTTAACACATTTATTTAGTTGCGGTGGGCTCCAGGAGCGGCGGGATAGGGGTTAATAACTTTATGTAGGTGGCGGCAGTGTCGGGATGGCAGAATAGGGGTTACTAAGTATAATGTAGGTGGCAGCGGTGTAGGGGGCAGCAGATTAGGGGTTAATAACATTATGTAGGTGGTGGCGGTGTAGGAGGTGGCAGATTATGGGTGTTTAGATTCGGGGCTTATGTTAGGGTGTTAGGTGTAAACATAACTTTTATTCTCCCATAGGAATCAATGGGATATCAGGCAGCAGCGAACATGAGCTTTTTCGCTGCTTTCAGACTCCCATTGATTCCTATAGCATCTGCTGCCTCCAGGGCGGCAGATTGAAAACCAGGTACACAGGGCCGGAATAGTGGCGAGAGTACATGGTAGAAATTTGATAACTAGCAAAATTTGCATTCGGAACATCTGTAATTACGTAACCATCGATCTGTGTCGGACTGAGACCGGTGGATCATATGTTATGTCATAAATTTCAACTTTTGCCAGTCTGTAGGCCTTGATAAATAAGGGGAATCAGGCTCACCACAATAACGCTGAGGAATTCCAGCGTATTTGTGGTTGATGGCTTGATAAATAGGCCTCTATATATCAGCCACAGAAGCACATGTCACTTCTTTGCTAGGAACAAGTTCCCTCTCACCCTGAACTAGATGATGCTGCATGGGGAGGGGCGTGTGTGCACTCACTTATTCTTCCCACTGACACCTTTCTACAAAGCACTGTTCCCCTAACAAGCTTCAGTTAGTTGATCTTAGGGCCACAGCAGAAAGAGCAGGGCTAAGGGGACCAAGGACTGGATGCTGTCTGTCCAAGGCTGCATGGATAAAGTGTGAGAAGAGTAACACAGCCTCATGACTGAAGAGAGCAGTGTGTGCAGCTGCACAGATGCTCAAATCCTCACGTGCCTGCCGCTCCAGCTTTCTGCTGAATGCGCCTACAGTCAGCCCTACACAGAAACAATACCCACCACCAGAGCAGTTACCTGGTAACAGTGGTAACCCCAGCAGGACCTTTTCTGATGCAGTGGGATTGTCTGGATGCTGAGTTAGGGCTTAGCATTCAGTGCTGCACAGTGCACATCTAAAACAGTACATGGCACTAGCTTGGCATGTCAAATGACACCGGCAGTATTAGGACTAACTGTGTGTGTACCTCATGTCACATGACATCAACAAAGACTGGGCCCTGGGCAGCTGCCCCTTTTGCCCTGTGTTAAAGATGGCCCTGCGCTTAGCCAGAAATAAGCATTCAATCTCCAAGCAGTCAGCTTCAGAGAAAAAAGATTTGGATGGAGAAAAGGACCCTGAGTTAGAAGGTCCTTCCTCAGAGGTAACCTCCAAGGTGGAAGAGATGACATCTTCACTAGGTCCGCAAAACAGATCCTGCGAGGCCATGCAGGAGCTATTAGATTTACAGATGCTCTCTCCTGTTTGATATGAGCAATGACTTGTGGAAGGAGAGCAAAAGGAGGAAACAGGTATGCTAGATGGAAAACCCAAGGAACTGCCAGAGCATCTATCAGGGTGGCCTGAGAATCTCTTGACCTTAAACTGTACCTTAAAGCTTGACATTCTGATGAGATGCCATCAGATCCAACTCCGGCACCCCCCACTTAAAGGGGTTAACCTGGAAAACACTTCTGCATGAAGAGCCCACTCCCCGAGATGAAAAGTCTGTCTGCTCAGAAAATCGGCCTCCCAGTTATTATTATTATTATTATCATTTATTTGTATAGCGCCACCAAATTCCGTAGCGCTGGGTACAATGATAGGGGTATACAATGACAAAGATTTGTGATACAATACAAAACATAACAAGACTAAACAAATCTAGCACAGGAGGAAGAGGGCCCTGCTCCGGAGAGCTCACAGTCTATAGGTTTAGGGTGCAGAGACATAAGGTTGGGGTAGCTTGTTACATCGTTGTATTTGCAGCAGTGAGTCAGGCAGTTCATGTACATGTATTAGCTTGGTTCGGATGCGGGATGGAGGAGAGATGGTAAGCCTCTCTGAATAGGTGGGTTTTCAATGATCTTCTGAAGCTATACAAGGTTGGAGACAGTCTGATGGAGAGGGGTAGAGAGTTCCAGAGGACAGGAGCAGCACGTGCGAAGTCTTGGAGGCGGGAGTGGGATGTAGAGATAACAGGAGTGTAGAGACGTAGGTCAGATGATGATCGAAGAGGACGGGGAGTATTTCACGATGAGAGAGGAGATATAGTTGGGAGTTAGACTGTTGAGTGCTTTGTAGGTTAGGGCTAATACTTTAAATTGTATTCTGGAGTGTATGGGGAGCCAGTTTAGAGACTGGCAGAGCGGAGCAGCTGATGTAGATCGTCGGCTTAGGTGGATGAGTCTAGCAGAAGCATTCATAATAGATTGGAGGGAGGAGAGGCGGTGTTTTGGAAGGCCATTTAAGAGTAGATTGCAATAATCAATGCGTGACAGGATGAGGGAATGAATAAGTATTTTTGTAGTATTTTGAGTAAGGAAGGGACGAATTCTGGAAATGTTGCGTAGGTGTGACCGGCAGGATTTGGTAAGCGTTTGTATATGTGGGTTGAATGTGAGTTCTGAGTCTAGTGTGACCCCAAGGCAGCGGACCTGGGGTGAGGTGTTGAGAATAGAGTCTCCAACCATCAGAGAAATGTCAGGTGTCGGATGCCTCGAAGAGGGGGGAATAAGAAGCAGCTCAGTTTTGGACGGATTGAGTTGGAGGTAGTGTGAAGACATCCAAGAGAAAATTGCAGAGAGGCAGTCAGAAATCTGGTTGAGTAAAGAGGGAGAGATATCAGGAGAGGAAAGATAGATTTGGGTATCATCAGCATATAGGTGGTACTGGAATCCAAAGGAAGCTATAAGTTTTCCAAGGCAGGATGTATAAAGAGAGAAAAGCAAGGGACCTAAGACAGAGCCTTGCGGTACTCCAACTGAGAGAGGCATAGGATCACAAGATATGTTGTTAAAGGAAACTGAAAATGAGCGGTTTCAAAGATATGATGCAACCCAGGAGAGGGCTTTGTCTCAGATGCCAAATGAATGTAGCATTTTTAGGAGGAGAGGATGGTCAACTGTGTCAAAAGCTGCGGACAGGTCAAGAAGAATTAGTAGTGAGTAATGGCCTTTTGCTTTGGCTGATAACAGGTCATTTGTTACTTTAGCAAGAGCGGTTTCTGTTGAGTGTTTAGGGCGGAAACCAGATTGTAGTGGATCAAGTAAGGAGTTAGTTGTGAGAAATTGAGTTAGCCGATTATAGACTAGTCGTTCCAATAATTTTGAAGCAAAGGGAAGTAAGGAGACCGGTCGATAGTTAGAAGGCGTGGAGGGGTCAAGCAAGGGCTTTTTTAGGATTGGTATGATTGACGCATGCTTGAATGTGTCAGGAAATGTGCCAGCTTTGAGGGATTGGTTAAAGAGATGAGTTAGGGTAGGGGTTAGTGAAGCAGAGAGAGGGGGAATAAGTCGTGAAGGAATAGGGTCAAGTGGGCAGGTTGTGAGATGAGACGAGGATAGGAGTGCAGAGACTTCTTCCTCTGTTACAGGAGGGAAATAGCATAGATTTTTGTTAATAGAAGGGGTGGATAGGATTGCTGGGTTTGCGGGGTGCGAGGTGCAGATCTCTTTTCTAATGGTGTCAATTTTATTTTTGTAGTGATCAGCAATAATTTGAGCAGTGAGGTTGGTAGTGGGCGGGGGGGCAGGCAGACGTAGAAGGGAGTTAAAGGTTGAGAACAGTTTTCTGGGGTTGGATGCATGAGATGACACGAGAGAGGAGAAATAGACTTGTTTTGCCAGGCTGAGTGCAGAGTTGTAAGACTTAAGGGTGAATTTATAATGTTGGAAATCAGCAAAGGTGCGTGATTTCCTCCACTGCCGTTCAGCGGCCCGTGAGCATCGCTGAAGATATCTGGTCTGTTTAGTGTGCCACGGTTGCCGTCGAGTGATTGATGTACGTCGAAGAGTGGAGGGTGCAAGTTTGTCAAGTGTTGATTTTAGTGCCGAATTATACTGTAGAGTCACGAGGGTTGGACAAGAGAGGGATGAAATGTCAGAGAGCAGAGGACTCAGTTGAGTGGAAAAGTCTGTGAGATCCAAGTCATTTAAATTCCTGTGAGGTAGCAGTTTTTTGGGGGCTTGCAAAGATGTAGCAGGTAGAGTGAGAGAGAAAGTTAATAGATGGTGGTCAGAGAGAGGAAAGGGAAAGTTAATGGAGTTGGAAACAGCACAGAGATTTGTGAAGACCAGGTCTATGGAGTTGCCTTCACAGTGTGTTGGAGATGTTGTCCACTGGGACAGGCCTAAAGAGGTGGTAAGGGATAGAAGTTTAGAGGCAGCAGGTGTGTTAGGCTTATCAAGGGGTATGTTGAAGTCCCCTAAGATGAGAGAGGGGACATTAGAAGAGAGAAAATGTGGAAGCCAGGCTTCAAAGTGGTCCAGAAATTGTGATGCTGGGCCAGGGGGCTGATAGATAACTGCAACATGAAGAGCTATAGGGGAAAAGAGGCGGATAGCGTGAACTTCAAAAGATGAGAAGGAAAGAGAGGGGGGTGAAGGAATGCAGTGAAAGGTACTGTGAGGAGACAGGAGAATTCCTACTCCTCCTCCTTGTTTGTCTCCAGGCCTGGGAGTGTGACTGAAGTGCAGGCCGCCATAGGACAGAGAGGCTACAGCAGTTGTGTTAGAGGAGGAAAGCCAAGTTTCAGTGAGGGCTAACAGGTTAAGTGCACGTGAAATAAATAGGTAGTGAATAGATGTAAGCTTATTGCATACCGAGCGTGCATTCCAAAGGGCACACAAGAATTGGGGTGTACTAATAGAGGTGCAGTTAATGAGGTTTAGAGGGTTACGTGTGCAAGGTGTATGAGGTGTCATTTGGGGTAGTGATCTGAGGGAAGCAGAGGGTGGACCTGGGTTAGGCGATACATCCCCAGCTGCAAGAAGAAGAAAGATGGTGAGTGAAAGGAGATGAGAATGTGTCTTATGTGAGTGTTTAAGTTTAGGATCAGTAAAGCATGGCTGGCTGAGGGATGTGAGATAGGAATAAAGATCATGTGTGTTGTAGAGGGGGGTAAGGTAGAAGGGAAGGAGAAATATGAATGTTCTGAGTGTTGTTTGTGAATGGAAGAGTTGTGACTTTAAAGAGAAGGGAGGAAAAGGTTAAAGCAGAGATTAGAAAGTGTAGCATGTTTGCATTTAATTGTTGGAATTTGATAGTACTTATTTCTGTTGTCCACTCCTTTGTCGAACTCCGTTGTTATAACTCTCTCTACACTTATGAACTAGCACACTTAGGGAACTACACACATGCAGTGCTGCTATGATCTAACAAGCTAAGCTTGATGTAACAAGCTGGGGATATTCAATTTAAAGGTAATGACAGTCACATGATCCTAATTAGCATAGGTCATAAATTAGAGCTGGATCAAACAGGGCCTAGACAAACATTGCAAATGGCACCTTTCTTATCAAAATGGAAGACACAGAAAAAAATCTGTTTTTTTTTAAAGATAATACAGCATACCAGAGAGATATAAAGTTTGGTGGGGGAAATATGCAGTTCTAATATGTGTTGCAGGGTTAAAATGGAGTCCTTAAGCACATACCAGAGATAGATAAAATTTAGTGGGGGAAATATGCAATTCTAATATGTGTTGCAGGGTTAAAATGGAGTCCTTAAGCACATACCAGAGATAGATAAAATTTAGTGGGGGAAATATGCAGTTCTAATATGTGTTGCAGGGTTAAAATGGAGTCCTTAAGCACATACCAGAGATAGATAAAATTTAGTGGGGGAAATATGCAGTTCTAATATGTGTTGCAGGGTTAAAATGGAGTCCTTAAGCACATACCAGAGATAGATAAAATTTAGTGGGGGAAATATGCAGTTCTAATATGTGTTGCAGGGTTAAAATGGAGTCCTTAAGCACATACCAGAGATAGATAAAATTTAGTGGGGGAAATATGCAGTTCTAATATGTGTTGCAGGGTTAAAATGGAGTCCTTAAGCACATACCAGAGATAGATCAAATTTAGTGGGGGAAATATGCAGTTCTAATATGTGTTGCAGGGTTAAAATGGAGTCCTTAAGCACATACCAGAGATAGATAAAATTTAGTGGGGGAAATATGCAGTTCTAATATGCGTTGCAGGGTTAAAATGGAGTCCTTAAGCACATACCAGAGATAGATAAAATTTAGTGGGGGAAATATGCAGTTCTAATATGTGTTGCAGGGTTAAAATGGAGTCCTTAAGCACATACCAGAGATAGATCAAATTTAGTTGGGGAAATATGCAGTTCTAATATGTGTTGCAGGGTTAAAATGGAGTCCTTAAGCACATACCAGAGATAGATAAAATTTAGTGGGGGAAATATGCAGTTCTAATATGTGTTGCAGGGTTAAAATGGAGTCCTTAAGCACATACCAGAGATAGATAAAATTTAGTGGGGGAAATATGCAGTTCTAATATGCGTTGCAGGGTTAAAATGGAGTCCTTAAGCACATACCAGAGATAGATAAAATTTAGTGGGGGAAATATGCAGTTCTAATATGTGTTGCAGGGTTAAAATGGAGTCCTTAAGCACATACCTGATGAGAGAGGAGAGACAGCAGTGTAAGCACGATTAAAAGTTCCAATTATGTTCCAATTATATACCAGTCACTGTTCTATATTGTTAATATCCATATATAATATATATATAATAACTCCGTTGTTATAACTCTCTCTACACTTATGAACTAGCACACTTAGGGAACTACACACAGTGCTGCTATGATCTAACAAGCTAAGCCAGTTATCCACTCCTGGAATGTGGATGGCAGATAGAAGACAATTGTGATAGATGGGTTTCTCACAGCGCCTCTCCAATATCCTACTAGCTCCCCAAAAAAAGTAAGACACCAAGCTTGTCTTCAGATTCTCAGAAATGGTGTAAGTATGCTCTAGGGAGCGCCTCAAAGTGGGCAGGGATATTAAAATAACCTTAAACTAATACGTACGGTATAATGCAAATTTAATAAAATGTTAAAAACTTGTGTTAAAATTACTCAACACAACAATGTATCAATTCTCATAAATTAAAATCACAAAAATACACAACAATGTTCATGGATCCATGATTTACAGTACAGAATTAAAATACAAAAAAATAAAAAATAGAATAAAACCATATAACCGTAATATCACAATATGCAGTCCTAAATGGTTAAAATAGTCTGCTAAATGATTAATACGGTTAGCAGTCCAAAAATGGCGGTCTCAAGTGCCGGTCTGGCAATGTAAATGAAAAAATATAAGAAAAAATATAAGAAAAAATTATTAGTCGGAAAAATAAATAAAACAATATATTGTATCTCCAAATATGGTGGAAAGAAAGTTGGGTTCCAAGATGTGAGTTAATGTTCCCAGTCCTTTATGGGTGATCCAACCTTTGGTAGGTATATCCTGTGTGTGATAGATGTGAAGGTGTCCAAGAGGGGGAAAAATATGTGCTTTAAAAATGCAACAAAAAATTGGTGTCCTTAAGGTGTAGTGCAGTATAAAAAATTGTAAAAAATTATGATGAAAAAATATAAAAATAGTAAAATAATAATAAGTGAAAAAAATGTTGTTAAATCACACAAAAATAGATAATAGTGAAGTGTTTGTTAAATCCAAAAAATATATATAAAAGGATTCCCAGTGTACCTGTGGAATACAAAAGACAAATGGTGCAATAACATTAAATAAGTCCTATACTAAATGAAATGAGGCTTACCATCAATAGCCAACGCGTTTCGGCCCTTCCTTGGGCCTTTCTCAAGACTGTATTGTGGTAAGCACTGTTAAGCCTCCTTTTATGTTATGGTGTACCAATCCAAATGCGCTATTTTTGCGCCAAAAATATTGTACCTTTGAACCGGAAGTGTTAGTTTCTTATTCAAATTGATATATTACAATTGTGTTTATTCCTGTTTGTTTATTTCTATTAGACTTAACATAATTCTTTGCTTATTGTTTTATTATTAACCTTGTCTGTTATTTCTTAACCTTGTGTGTTGTTTCACTGATATTAAGTTAGTGAAATTTGGTTTGCAGATCGCCGAAACCGGAAGTGTACATTAGGTGTTAGTATCACTTCCGGTTTGCGGTATAATACCAGTGTCATGCCTATTCTGTTTATATGTTCGCATTAATGGCAGCTTTTCAACAGGCCCTAAGGCTTTGAGACACATTCCCAAAGTTCTACCAGCCTTTACAATCTCAAATCAATAGGGTCCGGTAAGCAGAATCGCCGAAACCGGAAGTGTACGTTCTGTGCCAGCATCACTTCCGGTACGCGGTGTGCGGCCGATATTGTTTTAATTTAGGTGGTTATTTTTGTTGTGAGTGGCTGTTTGTCAGGCCCTTTATAGTTTGGAATGTGTTTTATACCCACTAAAGATTGTGTCTGTTGTAATCTAAATCGATTAACACTAATATGTGGTGCCGGGAGTGACATCATTTCCGGAAGTGGGATTCTGGTCTCTATTAGAGATCGTATATATAACATAATAAAGGTACCGCAAATTCAAAATGTATAATCTACATACTACCACTGGGGCTAAAAATCAAATATACATATTTACAATTCCAAAATATGTATAAAAATATAAACAATCCATTCAAAATACATAAAACATATAAAACATTATTTAGTTAATCCAACTACTAAAATCAAACTACTAAAATCATACAGCTATTATGCAACAAATAGCAAGGGACTAAAAATAATTCTTAGCAAAGGGATAAAATGTATTAAAAATATAGAATTAGTTTAAATGCTGCTGATGTTGGTGAGATTCATATAGGGCTACGTATGTAATGTGTAACCCATGTGGTTCATTTGGATTCTTCTGATGAGTTAAATCAGACATTAGAGGGTTAGGATGATGTTCCACAGGTTAGACTAAAGAGGTCTCAGAAATCACTATTCTGATTCGATGCCTTATTTTGTTAATTGTAAACATAATCATAAAGAGGGAGATTACTCCCAGATTGTGTTCTATGGTAGATAGGGATAAATGATATATATATAATTACTTAGATAATGTTTCCTTGGTCGATTGCTCCACTTATTAGGATAATATGAACACTTAGAAGCTGGCTATCAGTGTACAGAAATTGGGCTAAAAAATTGGCTAGTGAAAAAGATGGGCTTTTAGAATTGTGAATATTAAAATACTGGAATATATAAGATGTATAAGAAAGATATCTAAAAATATATACAAAAAATATATAAAAATATAAAAAAATATAAAAAATCTTTCAGGGTGTTCTGGATCTTAATGGTTCTAGCTTAGAGGATGGGGTCAGGAGTTAGAGATTGCGCTCTTTTGGGAAACAGTCATCTATTATACTAGTATGAGGATACATGTTAATAATCGATCTCTATTTCCTATTTGCATTTCTGAGCATATTCACTTTAAATTAAATAGATGTGATAGATCCTCCTTATTGTTAAGACCCCTAGGATAAAGGCAGTCTAGATTGAAGATCCATCTGGATTCTTCTATAAGAAGTCTTTTCTCTTGATCTCCCCCTCTCCAACTTGGATTTACCAGTTGGATACCACAGTATCTAAAGTCTTTCTTGTTACCAGAATGCTTTTTGGTAAAATGTTTGTACAGTGGTGTGTCCGTACTTTTATGCTTAATCTGCAACAGATGTTCAAGCAGGTAGACTGCAATAACTATATTCACCAAGACAGCTGCCACCATTCCAATTGGAAATCCAACATACCGAAGGGACAAATGCTCAGACTAAAGAAGAACTGCTCCAATCCGGAGAAATGGGAACAGCAAGTCATATTGATCAATGAGAGGTTCCTTGAAAGAGGATATGATAATGACAGCTTGGAGAAAAACATATCAGAGGTTAGGATTAAAGACAGAAAAGATCTCTTACAATACAAAAGAAAAGAAAACCAAGTGGTGTGGGATGATGAAATATTAAACATCCCTTTTATAACGAAGTATAGTTCCAATAGATACATTATAGAAAAGATCATAAAGAAACATTGGTCGATTTTGAAAGATGATGAGATACTTGGTGAGAGGCTCCCGGCAATACCAAAATTCGTTTATCGAAAACTAGATAACCTAAAGAGCATACTCTCACCCAGCGTACCAAAAACTCCTAAGATGAAAACAAAAGACATACAAGGTAGAGATATCAAGGGCTTTTACCCATGCCCAAGCTGTAAGGCATGTGAAAGAGGCGGAAAAACTAACAAATTCACTGCACATAACACAAAAATGGATTATCCCATAAGAGACCACATAAGATGTAGCAGTAAGGGGGTCATATATCTTATCGAATGTAGCTGCAGTCTTCAATACATTGGTCAGACCTCAAGACCCCTAAAGGATCGAATCAGGGAACATCTGTTGCAGATTAAGCATAAAAGTACGGACACACCACTGTACAAACATTTTACCAAAAAGCATTCTGGTAACAAGAAAGACTTTAGATACTGTGGTATCCAACTGGTAAATCCAAGTTGGAGAGGGGGAGATCAAGAGAAAAGACTTCTTATAGAAGAATCCAGATGGATCTTCAATCTAGACTGCCTTTATCCTAGGGGTCTTAACAATAAGGAGGATCTATCACATCTATTTAATTTAAAGTGAATATGCTCAGAAATGCAAATAGGAAATAGAGATCGATTATTAACATGTATCCTCATACTAGTATAATAGATGACTGTTTCCCAAAAGAGCGCAATCTCTAATTCCTGACCCCATCCTCTAAGCTAGAACCATTAAGATCCAGAACACCCTGAAAGATTTTTTATATGTTTTTAGATTTTTATATATTTTTTGTATATATTTTTAGATATCTTTCTTATACATCTTATATATTCCAGTATTTTAATATTCACAATTCTAAAAGCCCAACTTTTTCACTAGCCAATTTTTTAGCCCAATTTCTGTACACTGATAGCCAGCTTCTAAGTGTTCATATTATCCTAATAAGTGGAGCAATCGACCAAGGAAACATTATCTAAGTAATTATATATATCATTTATCCCTATCTACCATAGAACACAATCTGGGAGTAATCTCCCTCTTTATGATTATGTTTACAATTAACAAAATAAAGCATCGAATCAGAATAGTGATTTCTGAGACCTCTTTAGTCTAACCTGTGGAACATCATCCTAACCCTCTAATGTCTGATTTAACTCATCAGAAGAATCCAAATGAACCACATGGGTTACACATTACATACGTAGCCCTATATGAATCTCACCAACATCAGCAGCATTTAAACTAATTCTATATTTTTAATACATTTTATTCCTTTGCTAAGAATTATTTTTAGTCCCTTGCTATATGTTGCATAATAGCTGTATGATTTTAGTAGTTTGATTTTAGTAGTTGGATTAACTAAATAATGTTTTATATGTTTTATGTATTTTGAATGGATTGTTTATATTTTTATACATATTTTGGAATTGTAAATATGTATATTTGATTTTTAGCCCCAGTGGTAGTATGTTGATTGTAAATTTTGAATTTGCGGTACCTTTATTATGTTATATATACGATCTCTAATAGAGACCAGAATCCCACTTCCGGAAATGATGTCACTCCCGGCACCACATATTAGTGTTAATCGATTTAGATTACAACAGACACAATCTTTAGTGGGTATAAAACACATTCCAAACTATAAAGGGCCTGACAAACAGCCACTCACAACAAAAATAACCACCTAAATTAAAACAATATCTGCCGCACACCGCGTACCGGAAGTGATGCTGGCACAGAACGCACACTTCCGGTTTCGGCGATTCTGCTTACCGGACCCTATTGATTTGAGATTGTAAAGGCTGGTAGAACTTTGGGAATGTGTCTCAAAGCCTTAGGGCCTGTTGAAAAGCTGCCATTAATGCGAACATATAAACAGAATAGGCATGACACTGGTATTATACCGCAAACCGGAAGTGATACTAACACCTAATGTACACTTCCGGTTTCGGCGATCTGCAAACCAAATTTCACTAACTTAATATCAGTGAAACAACACACAAGGTTAAGAAATAACAGACAAGGTTAATAATAAAACAATAAGCAAAGAATTATGTTAAGTCTAATAGAAATAAACAAACAGGAATAAACACAATTGTAATATATCAATTTGAATAAGAAACTAACACTTCCGGTTCAAAGGTACAATATTTTTGGCGCAAAAATAGCGCATTTGGATTGGTACACCATAACATAAAAGGAGGCTTAACAGTGCTTACCACAATACAGTCTTGAGAAAGGCCCAAGGAAGGGCCGAAACGCGTTGGCTATTGATGGTAAGCCTCATTTCATTTAGTATAGGACTTATTTAATGTTATTGCACCATTTGTCTTTTGTATTCCACAGGTACACTGGGAATCCTTTTATATATATTTTTTGGATTTAACAAACACTTCACTATTATCTATTTTTGTGTGATTTAACAACATTTTTTTCACTTATTATTATTTTACTATTTTTATATTTTTTCATCATAATTTTTTACAATTTTTTATACTGCACTACACCTTAAGGACACCAATTTTTTGTTGCATTTTTAAAGCACATATTTTTCCCCCTCTTGGACACCTTCACATCTATCACACACAGGATATACCTACCAAAGGTTGGATCACCCATAAAGGACTGGGAACATTAACTCACATCTTGGAACGCAACTTTCTTTCCACCATATTTGGAGATACAATATATTGTTTTATTTATTTTTCCGACTAATAATTTTTTCTTATATTTTTTCTTATATTTTTTCATTTACATTGCCAGACCGGCACTTGAGACCGCCATTTTTGGACTGCTAACCGTATTAATCATTTAGCAGACTATTTTACCCATTTAGGACTGCATATTGAGATATTACGGTTATATGGTTTTATTCTATTTTTTATTTTTTTGTATTTTAATTCTGTACTGTAAATCATGGATCCATGAACATTGTTGTGTATTTTTGTGATTTTAATTTATGAGAATTGATACATTGTTGTGTTGAGTAATTTTAACACAAGTTTTTAACATTTTATTAAATTTGCATTATACCGTACGTATTAGTTTAAGGTTATGTTAAGAAGACAATTGTGAGCTTCCTCCCTCTACAGAATGCGAGTCACCTCCTTCATGGCCAAGGAACTCCTAGTTCCTTCCTGGTGGTTGATGTAAGCCACTGAGGTGATATTGTCTGACTGAAACCTGATAAACCGGGCTAAGGACAACTGAGGCCAGGCTATCAGAGCATTGAAGATCGCTCTCAATTCAAAGATGTTTATTGGGAGAGAAGACTCCTCCCGAGACCATAGGCCCTGAGCCTTTAATGAGCAGGCTGTCATCCATGGTCACAATCAACCAGAAGGGTCTCCGGAAGCATGTGCCCTGAGACAGATGATCCAGAAAAATCCACCACGAGAGAGAGTCTCTTGTCAACTGGTCCAGATCTATCCTCTGAGACAGATCCGTATGGTCTCCATTCCATTGTCTGAGCATGCATAACTGCAGAGCTCTCAAATGGAATTGAGCAAAGGGAATGATGTCCATGGAAGCGACCATCAGACCAATTACCTCCATACATTGAGTCACTGATTTCCAAACAGTACACTGTAGAGAGAGACAAGAAGCTAGGCTCTTCTTACCTCCTTCAGAAAAATCTTCATAGATAGGGAATCGATGATGGTCCCTAAGAAAACCACCGTTCTAGCTGGTACAAGGGAACTCTTCTCCAGATTCACTTTGCATCTGTGGGAAAGTAGAAAAGACAAAAAGATCTCTGTATGAGAGTTTGCTTGTTGAAAAGATGGCTACTGAACCAATATGTCGTCCAGGTAAGGCACCCTGAGACCTGACCACTGCCAAGAGAACCCGAAGAACCTTTGAGAAGATTCTGGGAGCTGTGGCAAGGCCAAACGGAAGAGCCCCAAACTGAAAGTGCTTGTCTAGAAAAGTAAATCTCAGGAACTGGTGATGATCCCTGTGGATGGGAACATGAAGATACGCCTCCTTCAGGTCTGTGGTCGTCATGAACTGACCCTCTTGGACCAAAGGAAGAATGGAACGTATGGTTTCCATTTTGAAGGACGGAACCCTGAGAAACTTGTTGAGACACTTGAGGTCGAAAATAGGTAAAATAATTCCCTCTTTTTTGGGAACCACTAACAGATTTAAATAAAATCCTAGACCCTGCTCTCTTACTGGAACCGGAACAATCACTCCCAGGGAGGAAAGGTCCTGAACATACTTTAAGAATGCCTCCCTTTTTACCTGATCCGCAGATAACCTTGAGAGTAGAAATCTGCCCTTGGGAGGACAAGATTTGAATTCTATTTTGTACGCCTGAGATAATAATTGGGTCTGGCAGGCAGTGTATCTGTAATCCTTAAATGTAGCCTAGTGATCATGCAATAATAGGTCAATTCAGAATTGTAATGTGATGTACTGATAAGATCAAGCCCGTATCCAGTTTTGTAAACCTTAATCTCAAAATGTTTGAATTTCTTTATAGAGCAGGCAGTTGTGGCAACAAGTGAATAAGCACTCATAATATAAGCTAGAATAACTAGCAATGTGTCTCATTAAAACATATATGCATGACAGGAATACCTGACACCCCCCCCCTCCTCCCCCCTCACGTCACACAGCACATTTCCCAATGGTCTGTGAGAGCAACTAATTCTCCATTGGGCGAGAGGGAGTGGTCTAGGTTCTGTTGTCAGGCATGTAAACAAGCCCTTACGAGACAGATCGGCAGTGTCCCTAAGTAATAAAACACTCCAAATAGAGATAGCTACAACCCGGCCAGTGCCTGAGAGGCAGGATGAAACTTTGTGAGTTGTAGCAGCTGTAGACACGGCACCATTTAGCCCCATTAATTGATCATTTTCTGATCACTCGCAACCAGGATCCTGTTCACTTAAAACTAGAGAGGCAGCAATTATGATGAAGTTGATACAAGCAGAGAACAGACACAGCGATCTTTAGTAACATAAAAGTGCTGTTAACTTAAAACTAGAGAGGCAGCAATTGTGATGAAATTGATACAAGCAGATAACGGACACAGCGATCTTTAGTAACATAAAAGTGCACATTATAATACAGAATTTGTGTAAAGGTCTTTTATATTTTTTACACAGCAGAGCGCTTAGTGTCTATAGTTTTTCACTTGTGCAATCAGAAGTATACAAGTTAGCTTTCCAGTTGTCTAGGGAACACAGGTGTTAACTCTAATCTACAATGACCATAGAAAGTTATCATTGGTGAAACAAGACATGGGTGTGTACACCCTAACCAATTGAATCACAGAGGTGGGTTTTAAGCAGGCTAGGATTAAGGCAGACAACGAAACCGGTCAGCCTTTTTGTTTTCTGTGTTTCTAAGGTTATTTATCACTCTTACCCTGGGGGTTAGTTAACCCTTTTTGTTTTGTTTTGTTCACAAAAATAATAAAGCAAGTCTTTTCAATTTACTTTTTGGTGCTCCTGACAACATTTTTTCATTGGATAATTCGCAGCTGAGGCCACAGTGAGCACAATAAGTGAATCAGCACTTAATACACTCTTTTTTACTGCATGAGTACAACACCACACTGCGAGGACATTGTAACTCCAGAGAGAAGTTTTCTAACCACCAACAAGGGGCAGAGAATGAAGATTTGACGGAGGCACCACACTACTGTTTAACCAGCATCCTAGAGAGCAAGAAAGGACGGCACCCAAGTAGTAAGGAGGTGGTGAGTCACTTAACTAATTGAATATTCTGTACCAGTGGTTTATAAATGAAAAAGTGAACTTTCATATTGCACAGATCAGGGGATTTAGGGGTTAACCCTCTGACACTGCACACAGAAGGCGTTTTCATCACATTATTTTTTTTTTTTTTTAGTTCAACCAATACAAATCTTAATTTATTTACAATAAAATCTCCAGTTGAGTTTAAATTAATCCCATTAAAAAAAGGTTACCAATTTTACACAAGCAATCATATCACTGAATTGTTTTCATCACATTATAACAGCAGTTTGTGGGAAAAGGGACTGACAAACTTATACAATTAAATTATTTTACTGTGCGAGCACCCATTTCAATACGCACCCCCACATCTTTGATTGATATAATTTATAAGCTGAGCATACAGTAATATAATTTTGGTGGTCATTTAGTTAGAAGCAGTAGAGAATAAATATTAGTAACACTAAGCATAGTCTGGTAACCATGGTTATACATAAAGAAAAAAAACATAACTTGATCTAGACGGCAAAGGCTAGATTGAAACTTCATGGGTGCTTAAGGCCGCTAGGCCATCTGGCAGTCACCACTCTTTGATGGTTAACACCTCTATTAGAGTTAGTACTAGAAACCAGTGCACTAGGTTAGCACCAAAATAAGATAATATATGATACAAAAAGATAAATCTCCTCAAGGCTAAGGCATGGCATATACTCTAAAGAATATATATATGTTAAGACATGGGGCAGGCTCATATGTTTAACTGAGGTTTAGTGACATACTTTGTAGGAACATTTATGTTCCCTATCTAACATTGCCAGGTGTGGGGGCTCTAATGTATAATTAACTCTAAGGGCACCCACTGTTTATGCTAAATGAAGATGTACTATCTAGTAGGTTGCAAGTACTAAAATGAAGTACAACAAACCCCAGTTTGAGGAGGCGATAAAAAAAAAAAAACTAGCAGCCTAATCCCATAACAAAGCATTAAATTATAGAATTAATGGGGGCGTGTCCAGGCGGCCATACTAGGTCACAAAATGGGGAGCTCTTCATATTACTTCAATAATCAGCTGATTATTGTAATATAGCAGCAGCATTATTTGTCAGGCTACCATGCAAATGGTAAATCAACCCATGCAGCATCGCTGGATGTAAACGTTTTACATAATAACCCAGAAGGAACCCTACTCTGGACCGGTGAGGACAGTGACGGCGGCCTCTATCTTGTACCTCATCTCCCCCCCGGTTTTCCGGGTAGTATAGATATACTCATAATCAGACAACATGGAGGACTTTGATATGCTTGTGGAAAAGATGCTGGCTGATTTTGAACACAGCGTGACTAACAGCTTAAGGGAACTTGCTACACTTGCATGGACTCCTTACTCGGCGGAAGTCAACTTGGAATATGTAATGGCAGATAAGATGGATCTTGCTATGCAATACACTGATACATAGCTAACCACAGGAATGCACATAATTGAGTTGGAGTCTACCAGCGCTACATCGGTTTCATACGAGATGAAAGAACTTCACACGCAATCCACCTTCCAGGACCTAGGGGATGCGGCCGGCCCCCTGAAGTGGAATACATGCAAATGGTGGATCTGTGCAGTGACTCCCTCCTATGATACCTTCAAAGGATTTCTCATGAGCCCGGATGTGTGGTGGGACTGGTATCGAGCATTGCAGAGTCCTTCCAATGTGCTTTCCCACCTGAGCTTCGGTACACCATAAGAAATGGTGGTGTCCATGCCTATTGGAGAACTGGGGTAGGTTCAACTTTCTAGAGCTCACTTTTTATTCTGCTGTATTTTATGGCAGTGTCAGTATATATGATGAGCCTCTAGACTGAAGTTGATGAAATGGAGTTTCTTATGAGGACTGTGCAACATATGTGAAGGACTTTTTCTATATGGGAACTACTGTACCCTATTTTTTCTATGTTTCTATATATATATGGTCACTAAAATAATACCTCCTGTGTTCCTATATTGCTGGGTTTTGGCTACATATCTGTTTTCTCTTTATATGTTAGAAAATGTAAGCCTTAGTAGAAGATAACCTATTGATCAATCTACCTAAGACCCTTTTTTAGACATCAGCTCCACTAGCTGTGGGTAATGTTTTAATAATTGTTTTCTAGCTTGAAACTAAGCAGTTCTCTCATAGCCTTATTCATAACAGGAAGTGCCTAGTTTTAAGGAGCTTACATAATATATAGTCCTCTTATTTAGAACTATATGATCAGGGAAGACACCTTCTGATTACTCAACCTAAATTAGCTAAGACCCCTATTAGTAGCCTACTCACACTTACTACTGTATAGTCCAGAGGTGATCCCAATCACTATGAGAAAGGGGATAACTTAGAGATCATTATTAACCAGGTTGAAACATTTAATACAGTCATATACCACTATATACTACTTACTAGGGGGGTAAGATATTTAGTTTTTATTTGTTGTACTCCTTCCTATGTACATAGGAAAAAAAGTAAGCCCAGGTTCCATTCGGCTGAAGCTAAATCAATGCATATTTAACCAAAGCTCTAGATGAATCAAAATATGAGGGAATTTATCCATCATAAATGTGTTTGCTATTAATGCTTCCATTGTCAGGAATATATTGTATTAAATCACTGATTAAAAGTGTAATTGTAAATGGCACCATAGTTAATGAGGGTTCCAAAATACCCTATATTTAATATGTTCCTTATTAGTTTGGACCCTTAACGTCCTCCTACTAGATCAAGATATAAATGCTATAAAAAAAAAATAGAGGTTTACAATTTGGGACCCAAGAGTGGTCCTTTACTGACCGTAGTTGTCTTCTGTAACTGTTATACCTATAGTACTGCAGGGTACAAAAGTGGCCTTATATATTATTCGGAAGGCATATAGTTTACCTGGCAAGTATCTTGTTTATTATGACTTCTAGATATGTTATATAAATGCGCATTGTCTATTTGTGTAACTTGTACAGATTCCTGATATTGAACCAATTTCTCTGTAAAGATTGAAATATTGTTTTTGTTTGTATGCCGTAAAATTAAACCTCAATAAAAATATGTTAAAAAAATAATAATTATAGAATTAACATTGATATATGGAGAACTGATTGGCATATACTATAGATGGTGGAACCTCAATTTAAGTAGTTGAAAGATACAGGTGATCCAGTCCCATATCACAAATTCAAACTAAAAAGAAAGTCATCAATATTATATGGGGGATCAAATGGCAAAACGAGACAGTCCAAATGCCAAAATTTGAGATTATCTATCAGTGTAAAGTTACCCAATCGGGTGAATTGACGCTCCCTTTTGGTGCGGTAAGGCCTCAAGATGGAGTATAGGATGGAGAAGCTCCTGGGAGAGTTTAAGACACCGGTCGTCACCGGATCTATGTATGCCACTTTCCAAGTCTTCGGGTGGCCGGCCTCATCCACACGCATTGGTACTTGTTTCCCCCAAGATGCACCCCCAGTCCTGGTTGTGATGGTATTAGGTGCAATGTCCAAATCTCTCTCTCCTTGACACCACAAGGTAGCTTCCTGTTGAATCGTGTGTGGCTGCTGCCACGGGGCAAAAATATACTGGGTGTTCTCTGTCCCGCTGGGGAGAGGCTGTAATTGGTCATGAGGCAGCCATTTGCAGTTCCGTTTTCGGCTGTTGTTGAGGGCGGGCCTTCACTATAAGATAGAAGGTGAGCAAAATTATTGTCTAATTTCTGAGCCAGGGCTACCAAGAGAGCTTGTATTGTGTTACATGATGCCACATCCATGTCTACCAGTACCTTCGCCACCCAATAACAATAGCTAGGTAGTACAGCTGCACCCGGCGTTCTGGGGGGAGGGGGGTATAGTGATAAGAGATGGCCGCCGCATTGCCTGTCCAAAAGTGCTTTGCAATGGATTCTTAGATGTGATCCCCATGAAAGAAGTATTGACAGATTCAGTTGAGCTTCATAAAACCAGATTCAATGGAAAGGATTATGGTTTCTGAGTTGGGGATTAGATAATCTATTTAATCTCCTTCAGGGATCTAGAGCTGTAAGATTGTGCGTCTGGACATAGTGGCTGCTAGGACACGCCCCCCCCGGGAGAGGAAAACTTTTAACCTTTGAAGTTACAAAAGGAATGAAAATTACTTTGGCGCCCTTTAGGCCTATTCTTCTTGTCTTGCGGTAGAAAGGATTCCACCCATAATTTCAGAAATTATCTCCGCTAGACCGGGACCAAACAGGGTCTTACCCTTGTAAGGTAGTGATAGGAGCTAGGACTTGGAGGTAACATCAGCCGACCAAGATTTCAGCCACAGAGCCCTGCGGGCTAGAACATGGAAACCAGACATCTTGACTCCCAGTTTAATGACTTGCATGTTAGCATCATAGATAAAGGAATTGGCGAGTTTGAGAGCCTTAATCCTATCTTGGATCTCCTTCAACGGAGTCTCCTCTAAAATCAGATCTGATAAGGCATCACACCAATAAGATGCTGCACTAGCTACTGTGGCAATACAAACTGCGGGTTGCCATTGTAAACCCTGAAAAACATACATCTTTTTCAAATAAGCCTCCAACTTTTTGTCCATGGGATCCTTGAAAGAACAGCTATCCTCAATAGGAATTGTGGTTCTCTTAGCCAGAGTAGAAATAGCCCCTTCTACCTTAGGCACTGTGCGCCATGAGTCTCAAATGGAGTCAGCAACAGTAAAGATCTTTTAAAAGCGGAGATGGGGAGAAAGGTATCCCTGGCTTATCCCATTCCTGTGCAATGATCTCTGACACACGGTCTGGAACAGGAAATACTTCCACAGCAGAAGAAACATCATAGTATTTGTTAAGTTTACTAGATTTCTTAGGGTTGATAGGGACAGAAGCGTCAGAGTCGTCCAAAAAGTAGCTAAAAACTCCTTTAGCAGTAAGCGGAGGTGATCAAGCTTAAATCTGAAGTTTACCTCGTCAAAATCAGACAAAGTAATTATACTGTCAGAATCTGAGATTTCACTCTCAGAGGCTACCGAGGTATCCTCCTCATCAGACTTATGAAGGAGGTCCACCTTCATGGCAGAAGATGGGACAGACACCTTACCATCTGACAAATGTTTAGATTTCCTCTTGCGTTTTCCCAACATAGGAAAAGCAGATAATGCCGCAGAAACCGCAGAGGATATCTGTGCAGTAAAATTTGAAATCAAATAAACTCCTCCAGGAAGCTGAGAGGAACTGCAGGGCACTGTATGTGACGCCATTGCGTCTTGGGATGTTTGAGGAGAAAGCTGTGGCATTGCCTGAACAGCATCATCCTGAGCATCATCCTGAGAGACATTGGGCACAGAGGGCAATAATTTATCTTTACACTCTAGTGTTCTAGCTAAACATGTAGCACAAAATTGCATAGGTAAAACAAGTTGGGCCTCAAGACATAATAAGCATCTATCAAAGGAAACAGATTCTTGTTCCGTGTCCATAGCTTCCAAAATAAAAAATTCCCCCAAAGTAAAGGAAAAATGTAAATTTTAAAATAAAGACTACTTTAATCTCAGAGCGATACACGCTAAAATAACTGATTGACAATAAAAAAAAACACACTCAGGACCTCTACACCACAGATGTACTAAGGTGCCCTACCATATTCCAGAGGCTGCACAATTAGTTTGAGACACAGAGGCAGCTCACAATCGACTCCTTTAATGAGCCGTGCAGAGAAGAAATGACACCGCTTCACTCCGTGTCAGATGAGCGGTTTGTCACATGACCTGCAAACTGCGCAGCAAGTAAAAGCGCGCGTTCCAAGGAAAAAAAAACTGCCAAGTAAGATTTAAAGCCGCTCTAATCTACAAGTAGTTACAATAAAAGCCTCCTCATCAGACTTATGTCCCAAATTTTTTTGAGTCCAACTATTGTTATGCATATTCTGACTAAATGCCCCATGAAAACACTCCATGCTAAAAGAGTGATTAAAAAGATAAAGATGCCACAGAGTAAACGTCCCCAATATGAAGGGATAAATAACCCCTTAGTCTCCACATACTTATGTGCCTGCACACTGCCTCAAAAAATCCTATATACAGTATAAAGGATTTATTATGTCCCAATATTGCTGCAGAGCTAACTAAGTTACTGAAGTGCAAGTCTCCAATACCTAGAAGACAAAATGCATTTACCTGCAATTTAGCTGTTCGTCAGGAAGGCAGCTCACAAGCTCACATACTCCTTACAGAGACCTGTAGAAAAAAAGATAGAACAGAGTAACCAACTCTGGCTTTCTATGTCTAGGGCAGCCATTTGTTAGGAAAACAAAGTAAGGACCACCTCACCACTTCATAACTGCTTAAACTCCACCACTACTCTTACTCAAGAGATTGACGTGGACACAGCTAAACACAAATCCTTGCTTGTAGGGAAAAGTACCCAAAATAAGGAATAATATCTTTAGACACCAAACTTCACCTCCTCCATTGACAGAGGCAAAGAGAATGACTGGGGGTTATGGATAAGGGAAGTGACACTTAACAGCTTTGCTGACCAGGACTTAATATCCCACTAGTAATTGGAATGACGTTGTGGACTCTCCATGTCTTAGGAAAGAAATATAAATTTTTAACATTCTAGTGTTCTTCACAAGAAGAATAATATGTTCTATTTACTCATTAATACAGGAGGCTGAAACGATCGTCTGGGGTTGTCATGTTCCTTGTTCAGAGGAGAATTGCCTGTTATTTCGGGGCTGGACTGACCTTACTTGGCGGGATCAGACTGATATACTTCAGGAAAGTTTTCTTCTGTGAAAAGCACACTGGTCTAAAAGAGGCTGCCTCCGGGTGGTAAATCGCCATAGAACAAGCCACTGAGCTGTTGTTCGTTCCTGGTAGAGCGCTTCTCTCTTTGTATGCAAATTATTATGACCCTGGGGAAGTCTCCCTATGGTGATGGGGGAAACCAGACGTGGACTCCTTGCCCAGTGTGCTTAGAGGAATGTGGCTGCACCTCACTGACGAGGCCCATAGGAGGCTGAAACGATCGTCTGGGGTTGTCATGTTCCTTGTTCAGAGGAGAATTGCCTGGTATTTCGGGGCTGGACTGACCTTACTTGGCGGGATCAGACTGATATACTTCAGGAAAGTTTTCTTCTGTGAAAAGCACACTGGTCTAAAAGAGGCTGCCTCCGGGTGGTAAATCGCCATAGAACAAGCCACTGAGCTGTTGTTCGTTCCTGGTAGAGCGCTTCTCTCTTTCTATGCAAATTATTATGACCCTGGGGAAGTCTCCCTATGGGTGATGGGGGAAACCAGACGTGGACTCCTTGCCCAGTGTGCTTAGAGGAATGTGGCTGCACCTCACTGACGAGGCCCATAGGAGGCTGAAACGATCGTCTGGGGTTGTCATGTTCCTTGTTCAGAGGAGAATTGCCTGGTATTTCGGGGCTGGACTGACCTTACTTGGCGGGATCAGACTGATATACTTCAGGAAAGTTTCTTCTGTGAAAAGCACACTGGTCTAAAAGAGGCTGCCTCCGGGTGGTAAATCGCCATAGAACAAGCCACTGAGCTGTTGTTCGTTCCTGGTAGAGCGCTTCTCTCTTTGTATGCAAATTATTATGACCCTGGGGAAGTCTCCCTATGGGTGATGGGGGAAACCAGACGTGGACTCCTTGCCCAGTGTGCTTAGAGGAATGTGGCTGCACCTCACTGACGAGGCCCATAGGAGGCTGAAACGATCGTCTGGGGTTGTCATGTTCCTTGTTCAGAGGAGAATTGCCTGGTATTTCGGGGCTGGACTGACCTTACTTGGCGGGATCAGACTGATATACTTCAGGAAAGTTTTCTTCTGTGAAAAGCACACTGGTCTAAAAGAGGCTGCCTCCGGGTGGTAAATCGCCATAGAACAAGCCACTGAGCTGTTGTTCGTTCCTGGTAGAGCGCTTCTCTCTTTGTATGCAAATTATTATGACCCTGGGGAAGTCTCCCTATGGGTGATGGGGGAAACCAGACGTGGACTCCTTGCCCAGTGTGCTTAGAGGAATGTGGCTGCACCTCACTGACGAGGCCCATAGGGGCTGAAACGATCGTCTGGGGTTGTCATGTTCCTTGTTCAGAGGAGAATTGCCTGGTATTTCGGGGCTGGACTGACCTTACTTGGCGGGATCAGACTGATATACTTCAGGAAAGTTTTCTTCTGTGAAAAGCACACTGGTCTAAAAGAGGCTGCCTCCGGGTGGTAAATCGCCATAGAACAAGCCACTGAGCTGTTGTTCGTTCCTGGTAGAGCGCTTCTCTCTTTGTATGCAAATTATTATGACCCTGGGGAAGTCTCCCTATGGGTGATGGGGGAAACCAGACGTGGACTCCTTGCCCAGTGTGCTTAGAGGAATGTGGCTGCACCTCACTGACGAGGCCCATAGGAGGCTGAAACGATCGTCTGGGGTTGTCATGTTCCTTGTTCAGAGGAGAATTGCCTGGTATTTCGGGGCTGGACTGACCTTACTTGGCGGGATCAGACTGATATACTTCAGGAAAGTTTTCTTCTGTGAAAAGCACACTGGTCTAAAAGAGGCTGCCTCTGGGTGGTATATCGCCATAGAACAAGCCACTGAGCTGTTGTTCGTTCCTGGTAGAGCGCTTCTCTCTTTGTATGCAAATTATTATGACCCTGGGGAAGTCTCCCTATGGGTGATGGGGGAAACCAGACGTGGACTCCTTGCCCAGTGTGCTTAGAGGAATGTGGCTGCACCTCACTGACGAGGCCCATAGGAGGCTGAAACGATCGTCTGGGGTTGTCATGTTCCTTGTTCAGAGGAGAATTGCCTGGTATTTCGGGGCTGGACTGACCTTACTTGGCGGGATCAGACTGATATACTTCAGGAAAGTTTTCTTCTGTGAAAAGCACACTGGTCTAAAAGAGGCTGCCTCCGGGTGGTAAATCGCCATAGAACAAGCCACTGAGCTGTTGTTCGTTCCTGGTAGAGCGCTTCTCTCTTTGTATGCAAATTATTATGACCCTGGGGAAGTCTCCCTATGGGTGATGGGGGAAACCAGACGTGGACTCCTTGCCCAGTGTGCTTAGAGGAATGTGGCTGCACCTCACTGACGAGGCCCATAGGAGGCTGAAACGATCGTCTGGGCTTGTCATGTTCCTTGTTCAGAGGAGAATTGCCTGGTATTTCGGGCTGGACTGACCTTACTTGGCGGGATCAGACTGATATACTTCAGGAAAGTTTTCTTCTGTGAAAAGCACACTGGTCTAAAAGAGGCTGCCTCCGGGTGGTAAATCGCCATAGAACAAGCCACTGAGCTGTTGTTCGTTCCTGGTAGAGCGCTTCTCTCTTTGTATGCAAATTATTATGACCCTGGGGAAGTCTCCCTATGGGTGATGGGGGAAACCAGACGTGGACTCCTTGCCCAGTGTGCTTAGAGGAATGTGGCTGCACCTCACTGACGAGGCCCATAGGAGGCTGAAACGATCGTCTGGGGTTGTCATGTTCCTTGTTCAGAGGAGAATTGCCTGGTATTTCGGGGCTGGACTGATATACTTCAGGAAAGTTTTCTTCTGTGAAAAGCACACTGGTCTAAAAGAGGCTGCCTCCGGGTGGTAAATCGCCATAGAACAAGCCACTGAGCTGTTGTTCGTTCCTGGTAGAGCGCTTCTCTCTTTGTATGCAAATTATTATGACCCTGGGGAAGTCTCCCTATGGGTGATGGGGGAAACCAGACGTGGACTCCTTGCCCAGTGTGCTTAGAGGAATGTGGCTGCACCTCACTGACGAGGCCCATAGAGGCTGAAACGATCGTCTGGGGTTGTCATGTTCCTTGTTCAGAGGAGAATTGCCTGGTATTTCGGGGCTGGACTGACCTTACTTGGCGGGATCAGACTGATATACTTCAGGAAAGTTTTCTTCTGTGAAAAGCACACTGGTCTAAAAGAGGCTGCCTCCGGGTGGTAAATCGCCATAGAACAAGCCACTGAGCTGTTGTTCGTTCCTGGTAGAGCGCTTCTCTCTTTGTATGCAAATTATTATGACCCTGGGGAAGTCTCCCTATGGGTGATGGGGGAAACCAGACGTGGACTCCTTGCCCAGTGTGCTTAGAGGAATGTGGCTGCACCTCACTGACGAGGCCCATAGGAGGCTGAAACGATCGTCTGGGGTTGTCATGTTCCTTGTTCAGAGGAGAATTGCCTGGTATTTCGGGGCTGGACTGACCTTACTTGGCGGGATCAGACTGATATACTTCAGGAAAGTTTTCTTCTGTGAAAAGCACACTGGTCTAAAAGAGGCTGCCTCCGGGTGGTAAATCGCCATAGAACAAGCCACTGAGCTGTTGTTCGTTCCTGGTAGAGCGCTTCTCTCTTTGTATGCAAATTATTATGACCCTGGGGAAGTCTCCCTATGGGTGATGGGGGAAACCAGACGTGGACTCCTTGCCCAGTGTGCTTAGAGGAATGTGGCGTGCACCTCACTGACGAGGCCCATAGGAGGCTGAAACGATCGTCTGGGGTTGTCATGTTCCTTGTTCAGAGGAGAATTGCCTGGTATTTCGGGGCTGGACTGACCTTACTTGGCGGGATCAGACTGATATACTTCAGGAAAGTTTTCTTCTGTGAAAAGCACACTGGTCTAAAAGAGGCTGCCTCCGGGTGGTAAATCGCCATAGAACAAGCCACTGAGCTGTTGTTCGTTCCTGGTAGAGCGCTTCTCTCTTTGTATGCAAATTATTATGACCCTGGGGAAGTCTCCCTATGGGTGATGGGGGAAACCAGACGTGGACTCCTTGCCCAGTGTGCTTAGAGGAATGTGGCTGCACCTCACTGACGAGGCCCATAGGAGGCTGAAACGATCGTCTGGGGTTGTCATGTTCCTTGTTCAGAGGAGAATTGCCTGGTATTTCGGGGCTGGACTGACCTTACTTGGGCGGGATCAGACTGATATACTTCAGGAAAGTTTTCTTCTGTGAAAAGCACACTGGTCTAAAAGAGGCTGCCTCCGGGTGGTAAATCGCCATAGAACAAGCCACTGAGCTGTTGTTCGTTCCTGGTAGAGCGCTTCTCTCTTTCGTATGCAAATTATTATGACCCTGGGGAAGTCTCCCTATGGGTGATGGGGGAAACCAGACGTGGACTCCTTGCCCAGTGTGCTTAGAGGAATGTGGCTGCACCTCACTGACGAGGCCCATAGGAGGCTGAAACGATCGTCTGGGGTTGTCATGTTCCTTGTTCAGAGGAGAATTGCCTGGTATTTCGGGGCTGGACTGACCTTACTTGGCGGGATCAGACTGATATACTTCAGGAAAGTTTTCTTCTGTGAAAAGCACACTGGTCTAAAAGAGGCTGCCTCCGGGTGGTAAATCGCCATAGAACAAGCCACTGAGCTGTTGTTCGTTCCTGGTAGAGCGCTTCTCTCTTTGTATGCAAATTATTATGACCCTGGGGAAGTCTCCCTATGGGTGATGGGGGAAACCAGACGTGGACTCCTTGCCCAGTGTGCTTAGAGGAATGTGGCTGCACCTCACTGACGAGGCCCATAGGAGGCTGAAACGATCGTCTGGGGTTGTCATGTTCCTTGTTCAGAGGAGAATTGCCTGGTATTTCGGGGCTGGACTGACCTTACTTGGCGGGATCAGACTGATATACTTCAGGAAAGTTTTCTTCTGTGAAAAGCACACTGGTCTAAAAGAGGCTGCCTCCGGGTGGTAAATCGCCATAGAACAAGCCACTGAGCTGTTGTTCGTTCCTGGTAGAGCGCTTCTCTCTTTGTATGCAAATTATTATGACCCTGGGGAAGTCTCCCTATGGGTGATGGGGGAAACCAGACGTGGACTCCTTGCCCAGTGTGCTTAGAGGAATGTGGCTGCACCTCACTGACGAGGCCCATAGGAGGCTGAAACGATCGTCTGGGGTTGTCATGTTCCTTGTTCAGAGGAGAATTGCCTGGTATTTCGGGGCTGGACTGACCTTACTTGGCGGGATCAGACTGATATACTTCAGGAAAGTTTTCTTCTGTGAAAAGCACACTGGTCTAAAAGAGGCTGCCTCCGGGTGGTAAATCGCCATAGAACAAGCCACTGAGCTGTTGTTCGTTCCTGGTAGAGCGCTTCTCTCTTTGTATGCAAATTATTATGACCCTGGGGAAGTCTCCCTATGGGTGATGGGGGAAACCAGACGTGGACTCCTTGCCCAGTGTGCTTAGAGGAATGTGGCTGCACCTCACTGACGAGGCCCATAGGAGGCTGAAACGATCGTCTGGGGTTGTCATGTTCCTTGTTCAGAGGAGAATTGCCTGGTATTTCGGGGCTGGACTGACCTTACTTGGCGGGATCAGACTGATATACTTCAGGAAAGTTTTCTTCTGTGAAAAGCACACTGGTCTAAAAGAGGCTGCCTCCGGGTGGTAAATCGCCATAGAACAAGCCACTGAGCTGTTGTTCGTTCCTGGTAGAGCGCTTCTCTCTTTGTATGCAAATTATTATGACACTGGGGAAGTCTCCCTATGGGTGATGGGGGAAACCAGACGTGGACTCCTTGCCCAGTGTGCTTAGAGGAATGTGGCTGCACCTCACTGACGAGGCCCATAGGAGGCTGAAACGATCGTCTGGGGTTGTCATGTTCCTTGTTCAGAGGAGAATTGCCTGGTATTTCGGGGCTGGACTGACCTTACTTGGCGGGATCAGACTGATATACTTCAGGAAAGTTTTCTTCTGTGAAAAGCACACTGGTCTAAAAGAGGCTGCCTCCGGGTGGTAAATCGCCATAGAACAAGCCACTGAGCTGTTGTTCGTTCCTGGTAGAGCGCTTCTCTCTTTGTATGCAAATTATTATGACCCTGGGGAAGTCTCCCTATGGGTGATGGGGGGAAACCAGACGTGGACTCCTTGCCCAGTGTGCTTAGAGGAATGTGGCTGCACCTCACTGACGAGGCCCATAGGAGGCTGAAACGATCGTCTGGGGTTGTCATGTTCCTTGTTCAGAGGAGAATTGCCTGGTATTTCGGGGCTGGACTGACCTTACTTGGCGGGATCAGACTGATATACTTCAGGAAAGTTTTCTTCTGTGAAAAGCACACTGGTCTAAAAGAGGCTGCCTCCGGGTGGTAAATCGCCATAGAACAAGCCACTGAGCTGTTGTTCGTTCCTGGTAGAGCGCTTCTCTCTTTGTATGCAAATTATTATGACCCTGGGGAAGTCTCCCTATGGGTGATGGGGGAAACCAGACGTGGACTCCTTGCCCAGTGTGCTTAGAGGAATGTGGCTGCACCTCACTGACGAGGCCCATAGGAGGCCGAAACGATCGTCTGGGGTTGTCATGTTCCTTGTTCAGAGGAGAATTGCCTGGTATTTCGGGCTGGACTGACCTTACTTGGCGGGATCAGACTGATATACTTCAGGAAAGTTTTCTTCTGTGAAAAGCACACTGGTCTAAAAGAGGCTGCCTCCGGGTGGTAAATCGCCATAGAACAAGCCACTGAGCTGTTGTTCGTTCCTGGTAGAGCGCTTCTCTCTTTGTATGCAAATTATTATGACCCTGGGGAAGTCTCCCTATGGGTGATGGGGGAAACCAGACGTGGACTCCTTGCCCAGTGTGCTTAGAGGAATGTGGCTGCACCTCACTGACGAGGCCCATAGGAGGCTGAAACGATCGTCTGGGGTTGTCATGTTCCTTGTTCAGAGGAGAATTGCCTGGTATTTCGGGGCTGGACTGACCTTACTTGGCGGGATCAGACTGATATACTTCAGGAAAGTTTTCTTCTGTGAAAAGCACACTGGTCTAAAAGAGGCTGCCTCCGGGTGGTAAATCGCCATAGAACAAGCCACTGAGCTGTTGTTCGTTCCTGGTAGAGCGCTTCTCTCTTTGTATGCAAATTATTATGACCCTGGGGAAGTCTCCCTATGGGTGATGGGGGAAACCAGACGTGGACTCCTTGCCCAGTGTGCTTAGAGGAATGTGGCTGCACCTCACTGACGAGGCCCATAGGAGGCTGAAACGATCGTCTGGGGTTGTCATGTTCCTTGTTCAGAGGAGAATTGCCTGGTATTTCGGGGCTGGACTGACCTTACTTGGCGGGATCAGACTGATATACTTCAGGAAAGTTTTCTTCTGTGAAAAGCACACTGGTCTAAAAGAGGCTGCTTCCGGGTGGTAAATCGCCATAGAACAAGCCACTGAGCTGTTGTTCGTTCCTGGTAGAGCGCTTCTCTCTTTGTATGCAAATTATTATGACCCTGGGGAAGTCTCCCTATGGGTGATGGGGGAAACCAGACGTGGACTCCTTGCCCAGTGTGCTTAGAGGAATGTGGCTGCACCTCACTGACGAGGCCCATAGGAGGCTGAAACGATCGTCTGGGGTTGTCATGTTCCTTGTTCAGAGGAGAATTGCCTGGTATTTCGGGGCTGGACTGACCTTACTTGGCGGGATCAGACTGATATACTTCAGGAAAGTTTTCTTCTGTGAAAAGCACACTGGTCTAAAAGAGGCTGCCTCCGGGTGGTAAATCGCCATAGAACAAGCCACTGAGCTGTTGTTCGTTCCTGGTAGAGCGCTTCTCTCTTTGTATGCAAATTATTATGACCCTGGGGAAGTCTCCCTATGGGTGATGGGGGAAACCAGACGTGGACTCCTTGCCCAGTGTGCTTAGAGGAATGTGGCTGCACCTCACTGACGAGGCCCATAGGAGGCTGAAACGATCGTCTGGGGTTGTCATGTTCCTTGTTCAGAGGAGAATTGCCTGGTATTTCGGGGCTGGACTGACCTTACTTGGCGGGATCAGACTGATATACTTCAGGAAAGTTTTCTTCTGTGAAAAGCACACTGGTCTAAAAGAGGCTGCCTCCGGGTGGTAAATCGCCATAGAACAAGCCACTGAGCTGTTGTTCGTTCCTGGTAGAGCGCTTCTCTCTTTGTATGCAAATTATTATGACCCTGGGGAAGTCTCCCTATGGGTGATGGGGGAAACCAGACGTGGACTCCTTGCCCAGTGTGCTTAGAGGAATGTGGCTGCACCTCACTGACGAGGCCCATAGGAGGCTGAAACGATCGTCTGGGGTTGTCATGTTCCTTGTTCAGAGGAGAATTGCCTGGTATTTCGGGGCTGGACTGACCTTACTTGGCGGGATCAGACTGATATACTTCAGGAAAGTTTTCTTCTGTGAAAAGCACACTGGTCTAAAAGAGGCTGCCTCCGGGTGGTAAATCGCCATAGAACAAGCCACTGAGCTGTTGTTCGTTCCTGGTAGAGCGCTTCTCTCTTTGTATGCAAATTATTATGACCCTGGGGAAGTCTCCCTATGGGTGATGGGGGAAACCAGACGTGGACTCCTTGCCCAGTGTGCTTAGAGGAATGTGGCTGCACCTCACTGACGAGGCCCATAGGAGGCTGAAACGATCGTCTGGGGTTGTCATGTTCCTTGTTCAGAGGAGAATTGCCTGGTATTTCGGGGCTGGACTGACCTTACTTGGCGGGATCAGACTGATATACTTCAGGAAAGTTTTCTTCTGTGAAAAGCACACTGGTCTAAAAGAGGCTGCCTCCGGGTGGTAAATCGCCATAGAACAAGCCACTGAGCTGTTGTTCGTTCCTGGTAGAGCGCTTCTCTCTTTGTATGCAAATTATTATGACCCTGGGGAAGTCTCCCTATGGGTGATGGGGGAAACCAGACGTGGACTCCTTGCCCAGTGTGCTTAGAGGAATGTGGCTGCACCTCACTGACGAGGCCCATAGGAGGCTGAAACGATCGTCTGGGGTTGTCATGTTCCTTGTTCAGAGGAGAATTGCCTGGTATTTCGGGGCTGGACTGACCTTACTTGGCGGGATCAGACTGATATACTTCAGGAAAGTTTTCTTCTGTGAAAAGCACACTGGTCTAAAAGAGGCTGCCTCCGGGTGGTAAATCGCCATAGAACAAGCCACTGAGCTGTTGTTCGTTCCTGGTAGAGCGCTTCTCTCTTTGTATGCAAATTATTATGACCCTGGGGAAGTCTCCCTATGGGTGATGGGGGAAACCAGACGTGGACTCCTTGCCCAGTGTGCTTAGAGGAATGTGGCTGCACCTCACTGACGAGGCCCATAGGAGGCTGAAACGATCGTCTGGGGTTGTCATGTTCCTTGTTCAGAGGAGAATTGCCTGGTATTTCGGGGCTGGACTGACCTTACTTGGCGGGATCAGACTGATATACTTCAGGAAAGTTTTCTTCTGTGAAAAGCACACTGGTCTAAAAGAGGCTGCCTCCGGGTGGTAAATCGCCATAGAACAAGCCACTGAGCTGTTGTTCGTTCCTGGTAGAGCGCTTCTCTCTTTGTATGCAAATTATTATGACCCTGGGGAAGTCTCCCTATGGGTGATGGGGGAAACCAGACGTGGACTCCTTGCCCAGTGTGCTTAGAGGAATGTGGCTGCACCTCACTGACGAGGCCCATAGGAGGCTGAAACGATCGTCTGGGGTTGTCATGTTCCTTGTTCAGAGGAGAATTGCCTGGTATTTCGGGGCTGGACTGACCTTACTTGGCGGGATCAGACTGATATACTTCAGGAAAGTTTTCTTCTGTGAAAAGCACACTGGTCTAAAAGAGGCTGCCTCCGGGTGGTAAATCGCCATAGAACAAGCCACTGAGCTGTTGTTCGTTCCTGGTAGAGCGCTTCTCTCTTTGTATGCAAATTATTATGACCCTGGGGAAGTCTCCCTATGGGTGATGGGGGAAACCAGACGTGGACTCCTTGCCCAGTGTGCTTAGAGGAATGTGGCTGCACCTCACTGACGAGGCCCATAGGAGGCTGAAACGATCGTCTGGGGTTGTCATGTTCCTTGTTCAGAGGAGAATTGCCTGGTATTTCGGGGCTGGACTGACCTTACTTGGCGGGATCAGACTGATATACTTCAGGAAAGTTTTCTTCTGTGAAAAGCACACTGGTCTAAAAGAGGCTGCCTCCGGGTGGTAAATCGCCATAGAACAAGCCACTGAGCTGTTGTTCGTTCCTGGTAGAGCGCTTCTCTCTTTGTATGCAAATTATTATGACCCTGGGGAAGTCTCCCTATGGGTGATGGGGGAAACCAGACGTGGACTCCTTGCCCAGTGTGCTTAGAGGAATGTGGCTGCACCTCACTGACGAGGCCCATAGGAGGCTGAAACGATCGTCTGGGGTTGTCATGTTCCTTGTTCAGAGGAGAATTGCCTGGTATTTCGGGGCTGGACTGACCTTACTTGGCGGGATCAGACTGATATACTTCAGGAAAGTTTTCTTCTGTGAAAAGCACACTGGTCTAAAAGAGGCTGCCTCCGGGTGGTAAATCGCCATAGAACAAGCCACTGAGCTGTTGTTCGTTCCTGGTAGAGCGCTTCTCTCTTTGTATGCAAATTATTATGACCCTGGGGAAGTCTCCCTATGGGTGATGGGGGAAACCAGACGTGGACTCCTTGCCCAGTGTGCTTAGAGGAATGTGGCTGCACCTCACTGACGAGGCCCATAGGAGGCTGAAACGATCAGTCGGGGGTTGTCATGTTCCTTGTTCAGAGGAGAATTGCCTGGTATTTCGGGGCTGGACTGACCTTACTTGGCGGGATCAGACTGATATACTTCAGGAAAGTTTTCTTCTGTGAAAAGCACACTGGTCTAAAAGAGGCTGCCTCCGGGTGGTAAATCGCCATAGAACAAGCCACTGAGCTGTTGTTCGTTCCTGGTAGAGCGCTTCTCTCTTTGTATGCAAATTATTATGACCCTGGGGAAGTCTCCCTATGGGTGATGGGGGAAACCAGACGTGGACTCCTTGCCCAGTGTGCTTAGAGGAATGTGGCTGCACCTCACTGACGAGGCCCATAGGAGGCTGAAACGATCGTCTGGGGTTGTCATGTTCCTTGTTCAGAGGAGAATTGCCTGGTATTTCGGGGCTGGACTGACCTTACTTGGCGGGATCAGACTGATATACTTCAGGAAAGTTTTCTTCTGTGAAAAGCACACTGGTCTAAAAGAGGCTGCCTCCGGGTGGTAAATCGCCATAGAACAAGCCACTGAGCTGTTGTTCGTTCCTGGTAGAGCGCTTCTCTCTTTGTATGCAAATTATTATGACCCTGGGGAAGTCTCCCTATGGGTGATGGGGGAAACCAGACGTGGACTCCTTGCCCAGTGTGCTTAGAGGAATGTGGCTGCACCTCACTGACGAGGCCCATAGGAGGCTGAAACGATCGTCTGGGGTTGTCATGTTCCTTGTTCAGAGGAGAATTGCCTGGTATTTCGGGGCTGGACTGACCTTACTTGGCGGGATCAGACTGATATACTTCAGGAAAGTTTTCTTCTGTGAAAAGCACACTGGTCTAAAAGAGGCTGCCTCCGGGTGGTAAATCGCCATAGAACAAGCCACTGAGCTGTTGTTCGTTCCTGGTAGAGCGCTTCTCTCTTTGTATGCAAATTATTATGACCCTGGGGAAGTCTCCCTATGGGTGATGGGGGGAAACCAGACGTGGACTCCTTGCCCAGTGTGCTTAGAGGAATGTGGCTGCACCTCACTGACGAGGCCCATAGGAGGCTGAAACGATCGTCTGGGGTTGTCATGTTCCTTGTTCAGAGGAGAATTGCCTGGTATTTCGGGGCTGGACTGACCTTACTTGGCGGGATCAGACTGATATACTTCAGGAAAGTTTTTCTTCTGTGAAAAGCACACTGGTCTAAAAGAGGCTGCCTCCGGGTGGTAATTCGCCATAGAACAAGCCACTGAGCTGTTGTTCGTTCCTGGTAGAGCGCTTCTCTCTTTGTATGCAAATTATTATGACCCTGGGGAAGTCTCCCTATGGGTGATGGGGGAAACCAGACGTGGACTCCTTGCCCAGTGTGCTTAGAGGAATGTGGCTGCACCTCACTGACGAGGCCCATAGGAGGCTGAAACGATCGTCTGGGGTTGTCATGTTCCTTGTTCAGAGGAGAATTGCCTGGTATTTCGGGGCTGGACTGACCTTACTTGGCGGGATCAGACTGATATACTTCAGGAAAGTTTTCTTCTGTGAAAAGCACACTGGTCTAAAAGAGGCTGCCTCCGGGTGGTAAATCGCCATAGAACAAGCCACTGAGCTGTTGTTCGTTCCTGGTAGAGCGCTTCTCTCTTTCTATGCAAATTATTATGACCCTGGGGAAGTCTCCCTATGGGTGATGGGGGAAACCAGACGTGGACTCCTTGCCCAGTGTGCTTAGAGGAATGTGGCTGCACCTCACTGACGAGGCCCATAGGAGGCTGAAACAATCGTCTGGGGTTGTCATGTTCCTTGTTCAGAGGAGAATTGCCTGGTATTTCGGGGCTGGACTGACCTTACTTGGCGGGATCAGACTGATATACTTCAGGAAAGTTTTCTTCTGTGAAAAGCACACTGGTCTAAAAGAGGCTGCCTCCGGGTGGTAAATCGCCATAGAACAAGCCACTGAGCTGTTGTTCGTTCCTGGTAGAGCGCTTCTCTCTTTGTATGCAAATTATTATGACCCTGGGGAAGTCTCCCTATGGGTGATGGGGGGAAACCAGACGTGGACTCCTTGCCCAGTGTGCTTAGAGGAATGTGGCTGCACCTCACTGACGAGGCCCATAGGAGGCTGAAACGATCGTCTGGGGTTGTCATGTTCCTTGTTCAGAGGAGAATTGCCTGGTATTTCGGGGCTGGACTGACCTTACTTGGCGGGATCAGACTGATATACTTCAGGAAAGTTTTCTTCTGTGAAAAGCACACTGGTCTAAAAGAGGCTGCCTCCGGGTGGTAAATCGCCATAGAACAAGCCACTGAGCTGTTGTTCGTTCCTGGTAGAGCGCTTCTCTCTTTGTATGCAAATTATTATGACCCTGGGGAAGTCTCCCTATGGGTGATGGGGGAAACCAGACGTGGACTCCTTGCCCAGTGTGCTTAGAGGAATGTGGCTGCACCTCACTGACGAGGCCCATAGGAGGCTGAAACGATCGTCTGGGGTTGTCATGTTCCTTGTTCAGAGGAGAATTGCCTGGTATTTCGGGGCTGGACTGACCTTACTTGGCGGGATCAGACTGATATACTTCAGGAAAGTTTTCTTCTGTGAAAAGCACACTGGTCTAAAAGAGGCTGCCTCCGGGTGGTAAATCGCCATAGAACAAGCCACTGAGCTGTTGTTCGTTCCTGGTAGAGCGCTTCTCTCTTTGTATGCAAATTATTATGACCCTGGGGAAGTCTCCCTATGGGTGATGGGGGAAACCAGACGTGGACTCCTTGCCCAGTGTGCTTAGAGGAATGTGGCTGCACCTCACTGACGAGGCCCATAGGAGGCTGAAACGATCGTCTGGGGTTGTCATGTTCCTTGTTCAGAGGAGAATTGCCTGGTATTTCGGGGCTGGACTGACCTTACTTGGCGGGATCAGACTGATATACTTCAGGAAAGTTTTCTTCTGTGAAAAGCACACTGGTCTAAAAGAGGCTGCCTCTGGGTGGTAAATCGCCATAGAACAAGCCACTGAGCTGTTGTTCGTTCCTGGTAGAGCGCTTCTCTCTTTGTATGCAAATTATTATGACCCTGGGGAAGTCTCCCTATGGGTGATGGGGGAAACCAGACGTGGACTCCTTGCCCAGTGTGCTTAGAGGAATGTGGCTGCACCTCACTGACGAGGCCCATAGGAGGCTGAAACGATCGTCTGGGGTTGTCATGTTCCTTGTTCAGAGGAGAATTGCCTGGTATTTCGGGGCTGGACTGACCTTACTTGGCGGGATCAGACTGATATACTTCAGGAAAGTTTTCTTCTGTGAAAAGCACACTGGTCTAAAAGAGGCTGCCTCCGGGTGGTAAATCGCCATAGAACAAGCCACTGAGCTGTTGTTCGTTCCTGGTAGAGCGCTTCTCTCTTTGTATGCAAATTATTATGACCCTGGGGAAGTCTCCCTATGGGTGATGGGGGAAACCAGACGTGGACTCCTTGCCCAGTGTGCTTAGAGGAATGTGGCTGCACCTCACTGACGAGGCCCATAGGAGGCTGAAACGATCGTCTGGGGTTGTCATGTTCCTTGTTCAGAGGAGAATTGCCTGGTATTTCGGGGCTGGACTGACCTTACTTGGCGGGATCAGACTGATATACTTCAGGAAAGTTTTCTTCTGTGAAAAGCACACTGGTCTAAAAGAGGCTGCCTCCGGGTGGTAAATCGCCATAGAACAAGCCACTGAGCTGTTGTTCGTTCCTGGTAGAGCGCTTCTCTCTTTGTATGCAAATTATTATGACCCTGGGGAAGTCTCCCTATGGGTGATGGGGGAAACCAGACGTGGACTCCTTGCCCAGTGTGCTTAGAGGAATGTGGCTGCACCTCACTGACGAGGCCCATAGGAGGCTGAAACGATCGTCTGGGGTTGTCATGTTCCTTGTTCAGAGGAGAATTGCCTGGTATTTCGGGGCTGGACTGACCTTACTTGGCGGGATCAGACTGATATACTTCAGGAAAGTTTTCTTCTGTGAAAAGCACACTGGTCTAAAAGAGGCTGCCTCCGGGTGGTAAATCGCCATAGAACAAGCCACTGAGCTGTTGTTTGTTCCTGGTAGAGCGCTTCTCTCTTTGTATGCAAATTATTATGACCCTGGGGAAGTCTCCCTATGGGTGATGGGGGAAACCAGACGTGGACTCCTTGCCCAGTGTGCTTAGAGGAATGTGGCTGCACCTCACTGACGAGGCCCATAGGAGGCTGAAACAATCGTCTGGGGTTGTCATGTTCCTTGTTCAGAGGAGAATTGCCTGGTATTTCGGGGCTGGACTGACCTTACTTGGCGGGATCAGACTGATATACTTCAGGAAAGTTTTCTTCTGTGAAAAGCACACTGGTCTAAAAGAGGCTGCCTCCGGGTGGTAAATCGCCATAGAACAAGCCACTGAGCTGTTGTTCGTTCCTGGTAGAGCGCTTCTCTCTTTCTATGCAAATTATTATGACCCTGGGGAAGTCTCCCTATGGGTGATGGGGGAAACCAGACGTGGACTCCTTGCCCAGTGTGCTTAGAGGAATGTGGCTGCACCTCACTGACGAGGCCCATAGGAGGCTGAAACGATCGTCTGGGGTTGTCATGTTCCTTGTTCAGAGGAGAATTGCCTGGTATTTCGGGGCTGGACTGACCTTACTTGGCGGGATCAGACTGATATACTTCAGGAAAGTTTTCTTCTGTGAAAAGCACACTGGTCTAAAAGAGGCTGCCTCCGGGTGGTAAATCGCCATAGAACAAGCCACTGAGCTGTTGTTCGTTCCTGGTAGAGCGCTTCTCTCTTTGTATGCAAATTATTATGACCCTGGGGAAGTCTCCCTATGGGTGATGGGGGAAACCAGATGTGGACTCCTTGCCCAGTGTGCTTAGAGGAATGTGGCTGCACCTCACTGACGAGGCCCATAGGAGGCTGAAACGATCGTCTGGGGTTGTCATGTTCCTTGTTCAGAGGAGAATTGCCTGGTATTTCGGGGCTGGACTGACCTTACTTGGCGGGATCAGACTGATATACTTCAGGAAATTTTTCTTCTGTGAAAAGCACACTGGTCTAAAAGAGGCTGCCTCTGGGTGGTAAATCGCCATAGAACAAGCCACTGAGCTGTTGTTCGTTCCTGGTAGAGCGCTTCTCTCTTTGTATGCATATATATTTATATATATACATACATATTTACATATATATATATATGATTTTTTGCACAAATATACATGTATACAAAAATATAAATATATCTATATACATGACTATATATAGTTATAGATATATACAGATCTATATAGGAATATACAGTATATTTAGAAATACTTACTGCTATGTGCAGAACATTGGAATGTGAAATATGTACAGTAAATACATAGTTAAAACCTTTATTAAATATGAGTATTGCATTAATATAATTTTTTATGTTTTCATGAAATGCACTTATATATACTGTATATATATATATATATATAAATATATATATGTTTATATATGTATACATATGTATTTATGTGTGTATATGTTTGTAAATACATATATACACATATAAATACATAAATTAATGTTTATACACATTAAAAAACATATATGTTTATATATATACTGTATATATATATATATATATATATATATATATATATATATATATATATATGTATATATTTTTGTGCAATGTTTTTGAATTATTTTATAAGATAGCGTTATTATGAGTGTAACTGTACTTTGTAATATATTTTTGATGTGTTTTGTCACACTTTTTTGTTTTGCAAAACAGTTAAACAGAGCTATGAGGTCGTGATAACCCAACGCACTTTAACTTCAATTGCGCTCAAGCAATCGCATTTACTTTCAGTCTGTAAAAAGCTGAATCGCAAACAGCTGAGATAATCCCCTTTTCGCTCTTGTGCAACTTTTAGCCATTCGTAATCTAGCCCTGTTTTATTGCACCGTTGATTCCATATAACTATGGTGTCAAATACATTCTTCCCAAAATTCTTTTTCTATAAAAAAAAAATGTGATTGCTGAGTCAAAGATATTCAAGGTTGGTAACTACCACAATATTCAATCTCCATTTTCCCCAATGGCAGTTAACAGAAAATAATGACTGTCAATCCCTGAAAAATGAAATGGGTTAATGGGGGTTAATAGTGAGATTTAAAATATTTGCAACAGTTCCAAATCTCATACTACAGAACAAGATTTGTCTTTGTCAACTATCTACTGCTGAAAGTAGATGGCAACACAAGCTTCTACATATTGTAAATCCCAATTTTCCTACAAATCTCATTAGCTCTACAAGATATCATGTATATGTCTATTAGATACGTAAGCATATGTAAATTTCTATCCTGCCCACTACCAATAATCTATATAGTATTGATATTCTAACTTTAATGAGCCTAGACCATATATTCATATGTAGAGCTACAGTTAAATGGCATTTGTAGCCATTGCAGAGTATTCCTCATGTGCAAGATAGCAGAATGATTTCAAATTGCATTGGAATACTCACAAACATTTCAAAAAGGAGAGTTTGGCAATTTATCAAATGCATTTGACTGTTGAATTTGTTCATTTTAAAGTCTCAGTGAAGTTTCATCATGTACCCACTGCGCAGAGTTGCAATTCTTATTGGGGGCCGGAATCAGTGGAGCACTTAGTAAGTGGCAGTGGCTGAATTATCTTTCTAGTAGTTACTATATGAGTACAATTAGGCCACCTACCGTCTGTAGACCCAACTGTGCTCATATATCATTTACTAGAAAGTTAATTCAGCTACTGTAGTTTACTAAACCACTTACAACTTGAAAGTAGCTGGTCTCCTTAGCCCCGTCCTTCACTGGAACAGCCTTGCTCAACAAAAAGTCACCCAGTCCTGAGCCCACCGTTTCAGTTCTAGTGTTCCACCCACAATAATAATAAAAAAATGAACTATCTGCTCTCGTTCTCCTCATGTGTACTCGCCGCCCAACCTGTCACTGAAACATTTAAGTAAAGACAGGAAAGTGGCTAAAGAAAATTATATGGAATATGCCTTTCATAAAAAATCTCTCTTAAAAAAAAGATGTTATTACCTTCCTACAGATAGTTATTCACATTTACAATAACTTTTTGCCATATTGCACAGCTTAAAATACACCTGTTTAACATTCTAGGTTCAAAAACAAAACTTGCCTCTTGTAGTATCTGTGGCAAAGTAATAGTAAAACTCTCTGATCACATTCGTTATTGGAAAGGTGCCAAGCAGCCAGGGTGTGAGTGATACTGTCCTCTCGCCCTGCCTGGGGAATTATGGAAAAGCGTCTGTGCTAGATTTCAATTTTCACTATTGATTCCCTGACTAAAGGTTATTATGGCCAAAAAAGGCCTAAAACTTAGGGGGGGGGGGCAGATTTCTTTAGCTCCTAGGGCAGCACAAAACCTAAATACACCACTGGGGAATTGCAAAATTGATGTCACCTATGCATCGTATGGGTGAATTTTCTAATATCCAATCCAATATTTTCCACAAAAATAATTGTGTTATTGTTTGGATTGCGATCGATCCAGTGTCAAAAAATGTGTATCTGGAGCAGAAAAACAGCCAATAAACAAAAGGGATACTACATTTTTCTTTGTTATCTTGCTATCTTTCTTTGAAAAGCAGGAATCTAAGCTTAGGAGCTGTCCCATTTTTGGTTCAGCCCTTGCTTGCTGATTTGTGGCTAAATGTATATATATGTCTGCTATGGGCTCTTCAGCACCTGTGCCTTGATGCCAATGCATCTGTTGCACCAATGGTGGTTCCGGCCCTGATACATACAATAATAAACTTATATTTTACATTTAACCGCTTAACAATACACGTTGTACAGGGTACGTCATACACAAACTGGTCGTTAAAATACGTTGTTAGGGGTTTAAAGCGGCTGGAAGCGATCCTGATCGCTTCCAGCCACTTTCAAGGTATTGCTTTGATGCCTTGATATTGAGGCATCACTGCAATACCTTTTTTTCGAACACCAATGCAGAGAGAGCCACTCTGTGGCCCTCTCTGCTTCGGCCAGCGATGGTGCCGATCGTTGGTGGGTGGGAGCAGCTGCAGGGAGGTGGGTGGATGGCCCATCGCTGGATCACTTCCGGTCAGCAGAGTCGGATCAGTCCCCAGTGCGTGCAGGAGCATGCACAAGGGCGCGGAGCGCGTGTGTGTGTGCGCATGCACCCACAATCTGCACTAATATTTGCATTGAAGTCTTGGTGGGAGCGGGTGGAGGGAGCAGGTGTTGGGAAAGGGAGGGGGGAAATTATGTTTTAAAAAAGGGATCTGGGAGAGGGGGAGGGGGGTATTTAGGGGGGCAGCTACACTACAGAAAAATAAATATTTATATACAAAAAGGGCACATTATTTTGAAAGTGGGTACTGGCAATCAGCTGCCAGTACCCAAACTGGCACCAAATAGTGAGAGGGGGGAGAGCTGTTTGGGGGGGTTCAGGGAGGTTGGGTGGTAAGGAGGGATCCTACACTGCAGAAAATATATAATTAAAAAAATAAAATAAACAAACAAATACAATTTTTTTTTTATACTGGCAGACTTTCAGACTTTCTGCAAGTACTTAAGATAGCAGGACATTTGTGGGGTGGGGGGGGGGGGGAGAGCTATTTGGGAGAGATCAGGGGGTGGGATGTGTCAGTTGGGAGGCTTATCTCTACACAAAAGCTAAAATTAACCCTTCAAGTTCCCTTCAAATTACCTAATTAACTCTGTCACTGCTGGGCATAATACAAATGTGTTGCGCAGCGGCATTTAGATGCCTTCTAATTACGAAAAAAGCAATGCTAAAGCCATATATGTCTGCTATTTCTGAACAAAGGGGATCCCAGAGAAGCATTTAAAACCATTTGTGCCATAATTGCACAAGCTGTTTGTAAATCATTTCAGTGAGGAATCTAAAGTTAGTGAAAAAGTTAACGATTATTTTTATTTGATTGCATTTGGCAATGAAATGGTGGCATGAAATATACCAAAATGGGCCTAGATCAAAACTTTGGGTTGTCTACTACACTACACTAAAGCTAAAATTAACCCTACAAGCTCCCTACAAGCTAACTAATTAACCCCTTCACAGCTGGGCATAATACAAGTGTGGTGCACAGCGGCATTTAGCGGCCTTCTAATTACCAAAAAGTAATGCCAAAGCCATAAATGTCTGCTATTTCTTAACAAAGGGGATCACAGAGAAGCATTTACAACCATTTGTGTCATAATTGCACAAGCTGTTTGTAAATAATTTCAGTAAGAAACCTAACGTTTGGGAAAAAAATTGTAAAAAAGTGAACATTTTTTTTTTTTTTGATTGACTTTTGGCGGTGAAATGGTGGCATGAAATATACCTAAATGGGCCTAGATCAATACTGTGGGGTTTCTGCTAAATATATATATATATATATATATATATATATATATATATATATATATATATATATAAATAAACAAATTAGTTAGAGGAGAGCTCTAACATATCAAAAGAGCTAAAGCGGATACCTGGCCGCACCAAAACACCCCTACAGTATACTAAGGAATGACATCCTAAACAGGTATGCTGAACATATACATTTTAATAAAAACAAAGCCAAAAGAGGTACATGCTGAGAATGATGGCAACAACAAGATTACAGCACACAAACATATAACAAGCGTAGTGCACTACTGACAACTGTGAGCTAGCATATGCAGGGTTATTGTTAACTCATGAGAAAGTCCGTCCTAATTGCCGGGCACTTGAGTGTTAAAAACACGCTCCGGTTTCAAGATTAGACAGAATACCGTCCTTGATATCTCATTATTGTATATTTGATCCGGTACCGGATTAGAAGATGTAATATGAGAGTCCAAAGGATGGTACTAGTACTATTGCAAGCTTGATCCCATGTGCAAATGACAACTCAAACTTCAAACTTTCAGTGTGCAAGACTTATTACTGCATGGCTTACCTCCGCTCTCTTCACACACTCTACGGTATTACCTGACAGGATCTCATCCGTGGTGTGGCTTACAGCGATGTATTCCGCCTATGCAGCTCTTCACTTGCTTGGTTGTGTTCACTTGAAATCGTCAGACCACATCATCCTCTTTATGCATGTTGTCTTACTCCAAGCTGTATAGGCTCGAAAGCCTACTACCAATTAAGCATATTAGGTGATGTGCATCTCTGTAATGAGAACGGGTGTGGTCTAATGACATCAACACCCTATATCAGGTGTGCATAATTATTAGGCAACTTCCTTTCCTTTGGCAAAATGGGTCAAAAGAATGACTTGACAGGCTCAGAAAAGTAAAAAATAGTGAGATATCTTGCAGAGGGATGCAGCACTCTTAAAATTGCAAAGCTTCGGAAGCGTGATCATCGAACAATCAAGCGTTTCATTCAAAATAGTCAACAGGGTCGCAAGAAGCGTGTGGAAAAACCAATGCGCAAAATAACTGCCCATGAACTGAGAAAAGTCAAGCGTGCAGCTGCCAAGATGCCACTTGCCACCAGTTTGGCCATATTTCAGAGCTGCAACATCACTGGAGTGCCCAAAAGCACAAGGTGTGCAATACTCAGAGACATGGCCAAGGTAAGAAAGGCTGAAAGACGACCACCACTGAACAAGACACACAAGCTGAAACGTCAAGACTGGGCCAAGAAATATCTCAAGACTGATTTTTCTAAGGTTTTATGGACTGATGAAATGAGAGTGAGTCTTGATGGGCCAGATGGATGGGCCCGTGGCTGGATTGGTAAAGGGCAGAGAGCTCCAGTCCGACTCAGACGCCAGCAAGGTGGAGGTGGAGTACTGGTTTGGGCTGGTATCATCAAAGATGAGCTTGTGGGGCCTTTTCGGGTTGAGGATGGAGTCAAGCTCAACTCCCAGTCCTACTGCCAGTTTCTGGAAGACACCTTCTTCAAGCGGTGGTACAGGAAGAAGTCTGCATCCTTCAAGAAAAACATGATTTTCATGCAGGACAATGCTCCATCACACGCGTCCAAGTACTCCACAGCGTGGCTGGCAAGAAAGGGTATAAAAGAAGAAAATCTAATGACATGGCCTCCTTGTTCACCTGATCTGAACCCCATTGAGAACCTGTGGTCCATCATCAAATGTGAGATTTACAAGGAGGGAAAACAGTACACCTCTCTGAACAGTGTCTGGGAGGCTGTGGTTGCTGCTGCACGCAATGTTGATGGTGAACAGATCAAAACACTGACAGAATCCATGGATGGCAGGCTTTTGAGTGTCCTTGCAAAGAAAGGTAGCTATTGACCACTTATGACAAGATTTTCACATGCATTTGTGAAGCAAAAATTTTTATATCCTCCATGAGGACAATTCAGCAGTGGCATTACCAATGATAGGAAAATTTGTTAAATTACACACGTTGCACTGACTGAAAACCTGCTTTTGCCTATATCTTGGCTGTTCATTCTGCTATCGTGTTTGCTACTTTGCTGTAGTTTTGCGCACGCTCATTTCATTAATTAAATATGGTCATTTGTTTTTTAATAAAAAGTTACAATTGTTGCACAAATAATACTTTTAAATCCTGAAAATTCTAGTTAAATATATTATGATCATCAGAATATTAATTTATATATCAATCAAATGATAAAAGTACTCAGAATGATGTGATATTCTTAATTGTATATCATACATTGTTTATTTAAGTGTAAACACCTGTGTTCAAACACATTAGGTATTCATCATCAATTACACTGGAAATGTTCTATCACGCATGTGTAAGATCAGTATTTGAACATGGCAGCACCCATTACTTTATAGATAGTAATGTACTTTATAGAAACTAAACATTTTCACTTATACCTTCAATATTTAACCCCTTAATACCAGGGTACAACGCTGATCGTTTAACCCTTAAGGACCAGCTCGTACCCTGTACGGCTACTGTGTCCCAGGCAGTTAGTGCGGCTCACTTGTTCCTGTTGGCGAGCCAGCACTATTTCTGCGTGCCTCAGGAGTGAGACAGTGCAGAAATAGTGTAATGGAGGACACCCTAGGCTATCTAATGCTGCTGCTAGAAGCTTGCATCTGAGGCTAGCCAGCAGCTGTATAGTAACTGTGAAAAATTACAGTTACTGTATATATAATCACTGTGACAGCCAGTCACAGTGATTGTATACTAAAATGGAATCTAGATACTAGCATGCCCCAATGCATGCTAGTAACAGGCACATTGGCCAATCAGTGGATGCCTCAGGAGTGAGATAGTCCAATGATGCAAAACAAAGTGACCCATGGTCATGTGATCACTGTGACAGCCAGTCACAGTGATCACATGTCAAAAATGGCACGCCCTCTGTCAAAATACCCTGGGCTGTCTAAATTCTCTAAATATATACTTTTATATAGCAGTTTGAATTGGGTGACTGCTATTTAGCTTACAGTGCAAGCATAGCAAATTTTAGCATGAAACCAACAATTCCATCTTTGTAGTATTTGGCCTATATTTGCTATAATTACTTGGAAACATTAACATATGGGGTATTCCCAAAATCATGACAACATAATGCATCTATTTGGAGGTATTTTTCTTTAGCTACACTAGTTTTGTAGAAATAGTTATAAAGAAAACAGAAAAAAAAATCCTTAATTTTTTGTTATTAACCCCTTAGTGACCAGACCATTTTTCAATTTTCTTACCATTAAGGACCAGGGCTGTTTTTATATTTCTGCAGTGTTTGTGTTTAGCTGTAATTTTCCTCTTACTCATTTATTGTACCCACACATATTCTTTACCATTTTTTCGCTATTAAATTGACTTTCTAAAGATACCATTACTTTTATCATAAAATATGATGAAAAAATTGAAAAAAACACACTTTTTCTAACTTTGACCCCCAAAATCTGTTACACATCTACAACCACCAAAAAAACACTAATGCTAAATTGTTTCTAAATTTTGTCCTGAGTTTACAAATACCCAATTTTTACATGTTCTTTGCTTTTTTGCAATTTAAAGGGCAATAAGTACAAGTAGTACTTTGCTATTTCCAAACCATTTTTTTTTTTCAAAATTAGTGAGTCACATTGTAACACTGATATCTGTCAGGAATCCCTGAATAACCCTCCACATGTGTATAATTTGTTTTAGTAGACAACCCAAAGTATTGATCTAGGCCCATGGTATATTTCATGACACCATTTCACCGCCAAATAAAAAAAAATTGTTAACTTTTTACAAACTTTAGGTTTCTCGCTGAAATTATTTACAAACAGCTTGTGCAATTATGGCACAAACGGTTGTAAATGCTTATCTGGTATCCCCTTTCTTCGGAAATAGCAGACATATATGGCTTTGACATTGCTTTTTGGTAATTAGAAGGCCACTAAATGCAGCAGCGCACCACACTTGTATTATGCCCAGCAGTTAAGGGGTTAATATTAGTTTTAGTGTATAGATTACCCTCCCACTTGACACATCCCACCCCCTGATCCCTCCCTAATCCCTCTCAAACAGCTGTCTTCCCTCCCCCACCCCATAATGGTCACCCCCATCTAAAGAACTTGCAGAAAGTCTGCTAGTACTAAAATAAAAGGCTTTTTTTTCATAATTTCATAATAATATATATTTTCTGCAGTGTAGGATCCCCCTTACTCTCCAACCTCCCTGATCCCCCAAATAGCTCTCTAACCATCCCCCCTCTAACTATTTGCTGCCATCTTAGGTACTCACAGCTGTTTGCCAGTACCCAGTTTGCTGCAAATTAGGCTAATTTGTTTAAAAAAAATTAAAAGACCCATTTTTTTCTGTAGTGTAGCTGCCCCCCTCAATACCCTACCACCATCCACCTCCCAGATTGCATTCCTAACTCTTATCCCCCTATCCCTCCTTCCCACTCACTAGCTACCTATCAGCTAGATTACGAGTTTGGCGTTATGAGTGAAAAAGCAGCGTTATGCTTCATAACCCTGCTTTTTCCCTACCGCTGCTATTACAAGTCTTGTAGGTATAGGTGTACCGCACACTTTTTCGGCCGTCACGCAACGTCAGTACTAGCACTTTGAAAAAAGTCCTTATTCAATGGGACTTCCATAGCGCCGGTATTACGATTTGTTCCTGGAAGGCCAAAAAGTGAGCGGTATAGCCTATACCGACAAGATTCATACCGCCATCTAAAGTCAGTAGTTATGAGTTTACTCTACAAAGCCGTAACATAAAACTCTTAACTAAAGTGTTACAAAGTACACTAACACCCATAAACTACCTAATAACCCCTAAACTGAGGCCCTCCCGTATCGCAAACACTAAAATAAAATGATTAACCCCTAATCTGCCGCTCCGGACATCACTGCTACTTAAAAAATGTATTAACCCCTATTCCGTTGCTCCCCAACATTGTCGCCACTATAATAAAATTATTAACCCCTAAACCGCCCTCCCGCATCAAAAACACTATTTAAATATAATTAAACGCTAATCTGCCATCCGCCCACTCTGCCGCTATAATAAACCTATTAACCCCTAAACCTAACCCTAACCCTAACACTCCCTAACTTAAATATAATTAAAATAAATCTAAATAAAACCTACTATTAATAACTAACGGCTAGATTTAGAGTTTTGTCGGTAAGGACCCGCGTAGCTAACGCCGGCTTTTTTCTGGCCGCACCATAAAAATAACTCTGGTATTGAGAGTCCACATAAAGGCTGCGTTAAGCTCCAAAAAAGGAGCGTAGAGCATATTTAACGCAGCTTCAACTCTCAATACCAGAGTTGCTTACGCAAGCGGCCAGCCTAAAAAACGTGCTCGTGCACGATTCCCCCATAGGAAACAATGGGGCTGTTTGAGCTGAAAAAAAACTAACACCTGCAAAAAAGCCGCGTTCAGCTCCTAACGCAGCCCCATTGTTTGCTATGCGTAAACACTTCCTACGTCTGCACCTAACACTCTAACATGTACCCCGAGTCTAAACACCCCTAACCTTACACTTATTAACCACTTATTAACCCCTATTCTGCCACCCCCGCTATCGCTGACCCCTGCATATTATTATTATTAACCCCTAATCTACCGCTCCGGACACCGTCGCTACTTACATTATCCCTATGTACCCCTAATCTGCTGCCCTAACATCGCCGACCCCTATATTATATTTATTAACCCCTAATCTGCCCCCCACAACGTCGCCTCCACCTGCCTACACTTATTAACCCCTAATCTGCTGAACGGACCTGAGCACTACTATAATAAAGTTATTAACCCCTAATCCGCCTCACTAACCCTATAATAAATAGTATTAACCCCTAATCTGCCCTCCCTAACATCGCCGACACCTAACTTCAATTATTAACCCCTAATCTGCCGACCGGAGCTCACCGCTATTCTAATAAATGTATTAACCCCTAAAGCTAAGTCTAACCCTAACACTAACACCCCCCTAAGTTAAATATAATTTACATCTAACTAAATTAATTAACTCTTATTAAATAAATTATTCCTATTTAAAGCTAAATACTTACCTGTAAAATAAATCCTAATATAGCTACAATATAAATTATAATTACATTGTAGCTATTTTAGGATTAATATTTATTTTACAGGCAACTTTGTAATTATTTTAACCAGGTACAATAGCTATTAAATAGTTAAGAACTATTTAATAGTTACCTAGTTAAAATAATTACAAAATTACCTGTCAAATAAATCCATAGATTAGGGGTATGTGGGTGGTGGGTTGTAATGTTGGGGGGGGGGTATTGTATGTTTTTTTTACAGGCAAAAGAGCTGAACTTCTTGGGGCATGCCCCGCAAAGGGCCCTGTTCAGGGCTGGTAAGGTAAAAGAGCTTTTAACTTTAGTAATTTAGAATAGGGTAGGGCATTTTTTATTTTGGGGGGCTTTGTTGTTTTATTAGGGGGCTTAGAGTAGGTGTAATTAGTTTAAAATTGTTGTAATATTTTTCTTATGTTTGTAGATATTTTTTTATTTTTTGTAACTTAGTTATTTTTTATTTTTTGTACTTTGTTAGTTTATTTCATTGTAGTTATTTGTAGGTTTTGTATTTAATTAATGTATTGATAGTGTAGTGTTAGGTTTAATTGTAGGTAATTGTAGGTATTGTATTTAATTAATTTATTGATAGTGTAGTGTTAGGTTTAATTGTAGGTAATTGTAGGTATTTTATTTAATTAATTTAATGATAGTATAGTGTTAGGTTTAATTGTTACTTAGGTTAGGATTTATTTGACAGGTAATTTTGTAATTATTTTAACTAGGTAACTATTAAATAGTTCTTAACTATTTAATAGCTATTGTACCTGGTTAAAATAATTACAAAGTTGCCTGTAAAATAAATATTAATCCTAAAATAGCTACAATGTAATTATAATGTATATTGTAGCTATATTAGGATTTATTTTACAGGTAAGTATTTAGCTTTAAATAGGAATAATTTATTTAATAAGAGTTAATTAATTTAGTTAGATGTAAATTATATTTAACTTAGGGGGGTGTTAGTGTTAGGGTTAGACTTAGCTTTAGGGGTTAATACATTTATTAGAATAGCGGTGAGCTCCGGTCGGCAGATTAGGGGTTAATAATTGAAGTTAGGTGTCGGCGATGTTAGGGAGGGCAGATTAGGGGTTAATACTATTTATTATAGGGTTAGTGAGGCGGATTAGGGGTTAATAACTTTATTATAATAGCGGTGCGGTCCGGTCGGCAGATTAGGGGTTAATAAGTGTAGGCAGGTGGAGGCGACGTTGTGTGGGGCAGATTAGGGGTTAATAAATATAATATAGGGGTCGGCGGTGTTAGGGGCAGCAGATTAGGGGTACATAAGGATAACGTAGGTGGTGGCGCTTTGCGGTCGGCAGATTAGGGGATAATAAGTGTAGGTAGCTGGCGGCGACGTTGTGGGGGGCAGGTTAGGGGTTACTAAATATAATATAGGGGTCGGCGGTGTTAGGGGCAGCAGATTAGGGGTACATAAGGATAACATAGTTGGCGGTCGGCAGATTAGGGGTTAAAAAAATTTAATTGAGTGTCGGCGATGTTGGGGGACCTCGGTTTAGGGGTACATAGGTAGTTTATGGGTGTTAGTGTACTTTAGAGTACAGTAGTTAAGAGCTTTATAAACCGGCGTTAGCCCAGAAAGCTCTTAACTACTGACTTTTTTCCTGCGGCTGGAGTTTTGTCGTTAGAGTTCTAACGCTCACTTCAGCCACGACTCTAAATACCGGAGTTAGAAAAATCCCATTGAAAAGATAGGATACACAATTTACGTAAGGGGATCTGCGGTATGGAAAAGTCGCGGCTGAAAAGTGAGCGTTAGACCCTTTTTTGAGTGACTCCAAATACCAGAGTTAGCCTAAAACCAGCTTTAGGAGCCTCTAACGCTGGTTTTCACGGCTAACGCCAAACTCCAAATCTAGGCCTAAATAATTCATATTTAAAACTAAATACTTACCTATAAAATAAAACCTAAGCTAGCTACAATATAACTAATAATTACATTGTAGCTATCTTAGGTTTTATTATTATTTCACAGGTAAGTTTGTATTTATTTTAACTAGGTAGACTAGTTAGAAAATAGTTATTAACTATTTCATAGCTACCTAGTTAAGATAAATACAAATTTATCTGTAAAATAAAACCTAACCGGCCTCACACTAAAACCTAACATTACAATAAAATTAAATAAATTAAATTAACAAAATACAATTATCTAAAGTACAAAAAATAATAAAAACTAAATTACACAAAATAAAAAAAGAAATTGTCAAAAATTACTCCTAATCTAATAGCCCGCTCAATTTGACTCAGGACGTGCCAGGTACGTCCATGGTAGTAAACGGAGATTTTTTGGAGGACATACCTGGCACGTCCTTGGTCGTTAAGGGGTTAAATTACTATTTCTTTCATATAGGTGGCGAGAGTCCATGAGCTGTTACGTATAGGATATACATTCCTACGAGGAGGAGGCAAAAGATTATTAATACTCCCCCACCTCACACATATCTCAGGTGGTTGAAGCATTATGATGTTCTTGATATCTTCATGAAAGATGCTTCAGAGCATATTGAAGTCCAATTCCCCTCAGAGTACAGTGCTTGTCAGAGGGCAGTGAAGGGAGTACTGCCCCATGACACCATTTTTTCTCATGGGTTCTCTGTAAATTCTGGGACAGGAATTATTCCCCTCTATACTCCTTTTTATTGCAAAACTCTTTTCTAGGCTATGTTTTAGCGATCTAGGGTTTAATGGGAGCTTAGTCAGTTTAAACACATCTTTTATATCTTTTAATCATGCTGAGTTACCACAGACGTTTTACTTACTGTTGCCGGACCTGTGCTCTGTGTAGAATTTGTTTTATGTTGTCCCACACGAGCACACACAACATGACGCTATTTAATATGAGACATCCGTGTCATCATCCCGTGCCACGTCAGAACATATTTACTAAGCATTTTTTTTCACCCCAAATTTTTTTCTTTAAAAGTCATTAATAAATCAAATCAAAGGGCTACATTGCATCATTTTTATTAATGTTTATTAATGTTATAATCACTAAGCAATCTTTTTAAGATTAACTATCTTATTTTAGATTATGGAGCATTATTAAGACTTCGGTTTTTAATAAATAAGAGGCAATTGTTCACTTTCCTTAAAGCTTGCTCTTAGATAAGGGGGGGGGGGAGGTTACATTTCTGTATTTTTACAAACTTAATTTTTTTGCCTTATTTGCCAATATGGATCATCCTGATCATTTCCCTAAAGTTACTATAGATTCTTAGCTGGTTGGACACCTTTCTACCAAAGTTAAGTGTGCTTATTGTAAAGTAACTGAAGTACTTTCTTCAGCTCATTTATGTGGCTCCGGTTTAGATTTTTTTAAATCATATTGTAATGTTTCTATGTGTACAATTGTACCTACTGTTTTCACTCACAGACTATTGCAGAAGGCATACCCACAGCTATAAAAGTTTTTATTGCTGATGCCATTGAGAAGGCCCTGACTGCTCTACCGCCTTCAAATAAACATAAAAGATCAGCACGTTTTGCCTTCTACTAGTAATTCATTTACTTCAACATGCAAATAATTTTAATCCAATCCTCAGTCAGAAATTGCACAAGCTTGCAATTTCTGACCGAGGATTGGTTTCTGATTTGCTGATCATTTGAAGAAGAAGGTAGCTACGAAACAGTGGGGGGAGTTCGGCTGCCATATTTACCTGGTATTAGAGAGGTTATCGACGGTGATTAGTACAAGAAGCAAGTAGGCAAGGAAGAAGGGGTATAGTGCAGGCGGATCTTGGTTTTTTATTTTTCAATATCAAAAAATGTTACCGCAAGTGTTGACTGTCCCTTTAATAGGGAAATTATTTTTACTTCTTTGTGTCCTAATCCAAAAAAAATGATGCTACTGAAAAGACTATACATTTTTTGGATGTTGTTACAGCATTTACATATTATATAGTCAGACGGGACAGAATCAGGAACAAGGAAAACAGCAGAGTCAGGAACAAGCCAGGGATCAGGAACCAGGAAGGATGTCAGGCAGCCAGGTAATACACAGGAACTCTCACAAACAGGTCTGAGACAACGCAAAGGCAAAGCATACTGAACAGAGGCCCTTTAAATAATAAGTGATGACATCACAATTCTGAGACTGCATCCTGTCTCACATGGATGATGCACACCAGTCTGGCCATAAAAGGAAGTGTAGGAAATGAGCAGCATCCCCCACAATGCACCATAGTCAGGAAGAGAAGTAAGTAAATGGCTGCCAGCAGCACATGGCAAACAACAGGGAAAAAACCCTGACAGATGCATGGATTTTTTAATTCATTAAGTGATATTGTAGATAAAAGAATTAAAAAGGGAAAACAAATTGTAAGGTTTTTTAGAGACTTTTTTGCTTTATCAATGAATGAAAAGCTGCAAGTTAGCTATAGTTTACAGGCATCTTTTTTAGATTCTTTACATATCCAGCTTGAAGATTATCACACACAAGTTGAGACAGATGATCACATGGCTAGGTTTCTACAAGATAAACTTTCTATATTAGAAAATAAAAATATTTTGCTTGAACAAGCGGTTGAATCTTTGCAGAATTTAAGAAAAACTCTGCAAATTTTAAAATAAACTTGTAGTACATTCATTCTGCTAAATTACATAACTAAATGGTACTTTTAATAGAGGTCTTCCTCATGAGTTACTACAAAATAAGGAAATATTTAGAGACTCCTTGGATGTGCACATATCTTTTTAAATTCCTTTATCTGTTATGCCATCTGCACCTCCAGTTTACCAAAATATATATCCACATTTACATAAGGCTGTAATTTGACCTTGGTTTCCATTAACACGCCCACCTGCTGTATCTGAAAATGAAGTAATTTCAGTTGAAAAATTAAAAAGCCATTATAGATTATCATACAAAAATAGTAAATTAATGTGATGATATGGAAATGGCTTTGCAAAAGGGACCTTAGGTGCAGAAATTAGTTTAATAAAAAGAATTAGAGTGTAAATTGCAGGGGTTAGACCAAGATTTAAATTCTGTAAGTGTTAATGCTAATAATTAAAAAAAAACTGAATTTGCTAACCTAAGGCATTCATCTGATGCAGCCGTAGTAAGCCTTACGCTGTCTATTGGAGCCCCGTAACTCCCTAAACTAGCTGCTAAATAAAACCTAACACCTAACGCATGCGCAATGTCTATCTACCTGTCAACCGCGATCCCCCGCCGCAATCCCTAATAAAGTTATTAACCCCTAAACCGCTGCTCCCAGACCCCGCCGCCACCTACATTAAAAGTATAACCCCCTAATGTGATCCCTCTACACCGTCGCCAGCTACATTACATACCCCCTAATGTGAGCTCCTACCCCGCCACCAGCTATGTTAAACTACCCCCTAATGTGAGCCCCTTACACCGCCGCCAGCTATATTAAATGTATTAACCCCTAATTTAATCCCCCTACACCGCCGCCAGCTATATTAAATGTATTAACCCCAATTTAATCCCCCTACACCGCCGCCAGCTATATTAAATGTATTAACCCCAATTTAATCCCCCTACAACCCCGCCAGCTATATTAAATGTATTAACCCCAATCTAATCCCCCTACACCGCCGCCAGCTATATTAAATATTTTAACCCCTAATCTAATCCCCCTACACCGCCACCAGCTATATAAAATGTATTAACCCCTAATCTAATCCCCCTACACCGCCGCCAGCTATATTAAATACATTAACCCCTAAATTAGGGGCCCTAATCTAATCCCCCTAAATGAATTACCTCTATTACCAGCCCTTAAAAGGGCCTTTTGCGTGACATTGCCCCAAAGTAACAGCTCTATTGCCAGTTCTTAAAAGGGCTTTGTGCGGGGCATGCCCCAAAGAAATCAGCTCTTTTAAAAGCCCTTAAAAGGGCTTTTTGCAGGGCATTGTCACAAATAAATCAGCTCTTTTGCATCTAATCTAAATCCCCCTACACCGCCACCACCTATAATAAATGTATTAACCCCTAATCTAATCCCCCTACACCGCCGCCAGCTATATTAAATACATTAACCCCTAATCTAATCCCCCTAAATTAATTACCTCTATTACTAGCCCTTAAAAGGGCCTTTTGGGTGACATTGCCCCAAAGTAACAGCTCTATTGTCAGCCCTTTAAAGGGCTTTTTGCGGGGCATGCCCCAAAGAAATCAGCTCTTTTACCAGCCCTTAAAAGGGCTTTTTGCGGAGCATTGTCACAAAGAAATCAGCTCTTTTGCATCTAATCTAAATCCCCCTACACCGCCGCCACCTATAATAAATGTATTAACCCCTAATCTAATCCCCCTACACCGCCGCCAGCTATATTAAATATATTAACCCCTAATCTAATCCCCCTAAATTAATTAACTCTATTACCAGCCCTTAAAAGGGCCTTTTGCGTGACATTGCCCCAAAGTAACAGCTCTATTGCCAGTTCTTAAAAGGGCTTTGTGCGGGGCATGCCCCAAAGAAATCAGCTCTTTTACAAGCCCTTAAAAGGGCTTTTTGCGGGGCATTGTCACAAAGAAATCAGCTCTTTTGCATCTAATCTAAATCCCCCTACACTGCCACCACCTATAATAAATGTATTAACCCCTAATCTAATCCCCCTACACCGCCACCAGCTATATTAAATACATTAACCCCTAAGCTAATCCCCCTAAATTAATTACCTCTATTACCAGCCCTTAAAAGGGCCTTTTGCGTGACATTGCCCCAAAGTAAAAGCTCTATTGTCAGCCCTTAAAAGGGCTTTTTTTGCGGGGCATGCCCCAAAGAAATCAGCTCTTTTACCAGCCCTTAAAAGGGCTTTTTGCGAGGCATTGTCACAAAGAAATCAGCTCTTTTGCATCTAATCTAAATCCCCCTACACCGCTGCCACGTATAATAAATGTGTTAACCCCTAATCTAATCCCCCTACACCGCCGCCACCTATATTAAATATATTAACCCCTAATCTAACCCCCCTACACCGCCGCCACCTATATTAACTATATTAACCCTAATTATATTAGGGTTAATATAGTTAATATAGTTATTATATTATATATATTAACTATATTAACTCTAATTATATTAGGGTTAATATAGTTAATATCTTTATTATATTATATATATTAACTATATTAACCCTAATTATATTAGGGTTAATATAGTTAAAATCGTTATTATTTTATATATATATTAAGTATAATAACCCTATCTAACTCTAACATCCATAACTAAATTCTTATTAAAATAAATCTAATTAATATTAATATATTATATTCCTATTTAAATCTAAATACTTACCTATAAAATAAACCCTAAGATAGCTACAATATAATTAATAATTACATTGTAGCTATTTTAGGGTTTATATTTATTTTACAGGTAACTTGGTATTTATTTTAACTAGGTACAATAGCTATTAAATAGTTAATAACTATTTAATAACTACCTAGTTAAAATAATTACCAATTTACCTGTAAAATAAATCCTAACCTAAGTTACAAATACACTGAACCAATCAGCCAATCAGATTTTTCTACCTTAATTCCGATTGGCAGATAAAATCCTATCAGCCAATCGGAATTCGACGAACGCCATCTTGGATGACGTCATTTAAAGGAACCTCATTCATCGGGAAGTCGTCGTGCCGGATGGATGTTCCGTGTCGGAGGAGCGAAGAAAGAAGATTGAAGATGCCGCTTGGAAGAAAACTTCGCCCCGATGGAGGACCTCTTCTTTGCCGCTTGATTGAAGACATCGCCCGGATGGAAGACTTCTTCTCTGCCGCTTGATTGAAGACATCGCCGGATGGAAGAATTCTTCTTTGCCGCTTGGATGAAGACATCGCCGGATGGAAGACTTCTTCTCTGCCGATTGATTGAAGACATCGCCCGGATCGGATTACGAGTTCTGCCCGGCTGGGTGAAGACAAGGTTGGGAGATCTTCTGGGGCTTAGTGTTAGGTTTTTTTAAAGGGGGTTTGGGTGGGTTTAGAGTAAGGGTATGTGGGTGGTGGGTTGTAATGTTGGGGGGTGGTATTGGTTTTTTTTTTTACAGGCAAAAGAGCTGAATTCTTTGGGGCATACCCCGCAAAAGGCCCTTTTAAGGGCTGGTAAGGTAATAGAGCTGTTAACTTTTTTAATTTAGAATAGGGTAGGGAATTTTTTTTATTTTGGGGGGCTTTATTATTTTATTAGGGGGCTTAGAATAGGTGTAATTAGCTTAAAAATCTTGTAATCTTTTTTTATTTTTTGTAATTTAGTGTTTGTTTTTGTAATTTAGTTTAGTTTATTTAATTGTATTTTAGTTTAGATATTTGTAGTTTATTTAATTTATTGATAGTGTAGGTGTATTTGTAACTTAGGTTAGGATTTATTTTACAGGTAAATTGGTAATTATTTTAACTAGGTAGCTATTAAATAGTTATTAACTATTTAATAGCTATTGTACCTAGTTAAAATAAATACCAAGTTACCTGTAAAATAAATATAAACCCTAAAATAGCTACAATGTAATTATTAATTATATTGTAGCTATCTTAGGGTTTTTTTTTATAGGTAAGTATTTAGATTTAAATAGGAATATTTTAATTAATAATATTAATATTAATTAGATTTATTTTAATAAGAATTTAGTTAGGGATGTTAGAGTTAAATAGGGTTATTATACTTAATATATATAAAATATAATAACGATATTAACTATATTAACCCTAATTTAATTAGGGTTAATATAGTTAACATAGGTGGCAGCGGTGTAGGGGGATTAGATTAGGGGTTAATCTATTTAATATAGGTGGCGGCGGTGTAGGGGGATTAGATTAGGGGGTAATCTATTTAATATAGGTGGCGGCGGTGTAGGGGGATTAGATTAGGGGGTAATACATTTATTATAGGTGGCGGCGGTGCAGGGGGATTTAGATTAGGGGGTAATACATTTATTATAGGTGGCGGCGGTGTAGGGGGATTTAGATTAGATGCAAAAGAGCTGATTTCTTTGTGACAATGCCCCGCAAAAAGCCCTTTTAAGGGCTGGTAAAAGAGCTGATTACTTTGGGGAAATGCCCCGCAAAAAGCCCTTTTAAGGGCTGGCAATAGAGCTGTTACTTTGGGCAATGTCACGCAAAAGGCCCTTTTAATGGTAATAGAGGTAATTAATTTAGGGGGATTAGATTAGAGGTTAATGTATTTAATATAGCTGGCAGTGGTATAGGGGGATTAGATTAGGGGTTAATTAATTTAATATAGCTGGCGGCGGGGTAGGGGGATTAGATTAGGGGTTAATCATTTTAATGTAGCTGGCGGTGGTGTAAGGGGCTCACATTAGGGGGTATGTAATGTAGCTGGCGGCGGGGTAGGAGCTCAGATTAGGGGGTAGTTAATGTAGGTGGCGGCGGGGTGCGGGAGCGGCGGTTTAGGGGTTAATAACTTTATTAGGTGGCAGCGGGGTCCGGGAGCGGCGGTTTAGGGGTTAATCAATTTTTTATTGATAGGATAGTGAGGGGGGATAGCGGATAGAGGGTTAGACATGTCGGGCTATGTTTGGGAGGCGTGTTAGACAGTACGGGTGATTTCATAACTTAGTCAGGTTTTGTAGGCGCCGGCAGTTTCTAAAGTGCCGTAAGTCACTGGCGACTCCAGAAATTTGTACTTACGCAGATTTCTGGACATTGCTGGTTTATCCGATTTACGGCACTTTAGCAACTGACGGCGCCGTATATAGGATAACTCGAGTTGCGAGCTGAAACTACGGGCGGTGGGGGTTCCCTCGCTTGCGCCCCAAACTACGATCTTTATTGGATCGCGCCCATATTTTCTTCACAGACCCTTTATAATAAAGCAAGAATGCAAAAAAAAAACCACAAAAAAATCGAATTACCAGTCTATCGGCTAGATTACGAGTTTTGCGTTAGAGGCTATGTGGTGCTAACAAGCAGTTTTTACTCACCGCTCACTTTTCTACAGCACTGGTATTACAAACCCGTTGTTAAAAGACAAGAAGTGAGCGTTGAGCAAAATTTTGCTCATTACCCATACCAGCGCTGCTTAAGTCAGCAGTGAGCTGGTTGTACGTGCTCGTGCACGATTTCCCCATAGGAATCAACGGGGAGAGCCAACTGAGAAAAAGTCTAACACCTGCAAAAAAGCAGCGTAAAACTCAGTAATGCAGCCCCATTGATTCCTATGGGGAAATAAAATTTATGTCTACACCTAACACCCTAACATGAACCCCGAGTCTAAACACCCCTAATCTTACACTTATTAACCCCTATTCTTCTGCTCCCGACATCGCCGACATCTGCATTATATTTATTAACCCCTAATCTGCCGCTCCGGACACCGCCGCCACCTACATTATACTTATGAACCCCTAATCTGCTGCCCCCAACATCGCTTCCACCTACATTATATTTATTAACCCCTAATCTGCCGCCCCCAATGTCGCCGCCACCTACCTACATTTATTAACCCCTAATTTGCCGTCCCCAACGTCGCCGCCACTATAATAAACATATTAACCCCTAAACCGCTGCACTCCCGCCTCGCAAACATTAGTTAAATATTATTAACCCCTAATCTGCCGTCCCTAACATCGCTGCCACCTACCTACATTTATTAACCCCTAATCTGCCGCCCCCAACGTCACCGCCACTATAATAAACATATTAACCCCTAAACTGCCGCATTCCCGCCTCGCAAACATTAGTTAAATATTATTAACCCCTAATCTGCCATCCCTAACATCGCCGCCACCTACCTACATTTATTAACCCCTAATCTGCCGCCCCCAACATCGCCGCCACTATACTAAATGTATTAACCCCTAAAACTGTCTAACCATAACCCTAACACCCCCTAACTTAAATATAATTTAAATAAATATAAATAAAATTACTATAATTAACTACATTATTCCTGTTTAAAACTAAATACTTACCTATAAAATAAACCCTAAGCTAGCTACAATATAACTAATAGTTACATTGTAGCTAGCTTAGGGTTTATTTTTATTTTACAGGCAAGTTTGTATTTATTTTAACTAGGTAGAATAGTTACTAAATAGTTATCAACTATTTAATAACTACCTAGCTAAAATAAATACAAAAGTACCTGTAAAATAAAACCTAACCTAAGTTACAATAACACCTAACACTACACTATAATTAAATAAATTAGCTAAATTAAACACAATTACCTAAATTAAATTAAATTAGCTAAAGTACAAAAAAAACAAAACACTAAATTACAGAAAATAATAAAACAAATTACAGATATTTAAACCAATTACAGCTAATCTAATAGCCCTACCAAAATAAAAAAGCCCCCCTCAAAATAAAAAAAAACCCTAGCCTAAACTAAACTACTAATAGCCCTTAAAAGGGCCTTTTGCGGGGCATTGCGCCAAAGTAATCAGCTCTTTTACCTGTAATAAAAAATACAAACAACCTTCCCAACAGTAAAATCTACCACCCACACAAACAACCTCCCAAATAAAATACTATCTAAAAAAACCTAAGCTCCCCATTGCCCTGAAAAGGGCATTTGGATAGGCATTGTCCTTAAAAGGGCAGTTAGCTCTTTTGCAGGCCCAAACCCTAACCTAAAAATAAAACCCACCTAATACACCCTTAAAGAAACCTAACACTAACTCCCTGAAGATCGACTTACACTTCTGAAGACCGGACATCCATCCTCAAGGAAGCGGCAGAAGTCTTCATCCAACCGGGCCGAAGTCCTCAACAAAGCCGGGAAAAGTCTTCATACAAGCCGGGCGAAGTGGTCCTCCAGACGGGCAGAAGTCTTCATCCAGACGGCATCTTCTATCTTCATCCATCCAACGCGGAGCGGGTCCATCTTCAAGACATCCGACGTGGAGCATCCTCTTCATCCGACGACTACCCGATGAATGAAGGTTCCTTTAAGTGACATCATCCAAGATGGCGTCCCTTAGATTCCAATTGGCTGATAGAATTCTATCAGCCAATTGGAATTAAGGTAGAAAAAATCCTATTGGCTGATGCAATCAGCCAATAGGATTGGCGTTCAATCCTATTGGCTGATCCAATCAGCCAATATGATTGAGCTCGCATTCTATTCCAATCTAATGGAAAATGTTTTGTACTTTCACCTTCTCAACTAACATCATATTTCACATCCTTCTGTTTCCCCTCAGTTGGGGTTAAATATCATTTAGTTATTTGGCATCTAAGATGGATGGTTTCTACGCAAAATTAAAATTGTACTCCTTATGTGTCTGCAAGAAAGAACATTCCAATGGTGGTTTTAAGAAAATTTGCGCAATATTTTTTTTTTATCTAATCGAACTTGCTACTGGCTTGGGAGCATATGGTAATATGATTGGCTCTACTGCACAAATAAATTCAGAAATATTAACATATAAATTAGCAACTCTTGCTTCGTATACGGCTAAAGGCTTAGATACTCAATATGGTATTAACAGTAATATTGCTAATCTCCAGCAATATTAAACAAATGTTATGGTGGATAATAATAATATTATTAAAGAAAAATGTAGAGTTTTAGTGAATGGTTTATAAAATTTAAATTATGATACGGCCTGGGCTATGTTATTGTCAAGTGGCTGTTGTTATACTTCCTTGAACAAAGATAGGAATGAGTGGATCTCAACTGCACAATTATAACAAAAGATAACATAGGATTAAGTGTTACTATGTCACTGTTTTATCCTTGTTATTTGGTTACAGGAGAATTATTATAAATTAGTCCTGTAATTCTCTTGTAACAAGCTACGTTCTTTTATGAGGAGTGACTGAAAGAAGATGACAATGTTTAAATGTTCTTCCACTTCTTAAACTAGAATAGAGCTTTCAGCTAGCCTGCTTTAACCATGTGTGAATCCACTGTGAAATAAGCTGCTGAGGTCTGTTTTCAGCTGACAGCGTTTCTCTGCATGCAACGATGCAAGGATGACGTAGCAGAGGGAGTTCACACTGCAGGAGTCAGCTGTAGGATTCTCCGGAATGACAATTGGATGACGTAGTGTTGGGGGCGGAACTGCCTGTGTCCTTTCAGTGTACAAGTAAACAATCAATAGCGTAACAGTAAATATTACCAGTTGTCTTGGGGTGAATAGGCAGGAGGAAAAGTCCTATTGCTTACCGCTATGCGGTTATATGTAATTCAGACAATCTGAAGGTTTAGTCTCGAATAAAAGGTAACGGTAAATCCTTTCAGTAGACTGCCAGTCGACTGAACTTGATGAAAGCAGTAATCCTTCAGGAATCAAGTAAGAGATATGTAGCTTATATCGTGTTTGTTTGGCAATAGCCAGAGACGATAGTAACAGCTTGGTGAGTAAAGTAGCAACGCTACAGAGCTAAACAAAAATTAATTAGCAGGTGGTGTAGGGTTGCATAGGAATTTATAGGGAAGTGTTAAAGGTATACACACCACCTACATAGGAACCTGACAGTTACGTTCTCAAGTACAGTCTGATCTTTCTACTGATTTAAAAGTACAACTTCAGAGTTAAGTCTCACTGCATCTAATTCTGTTACTAACTTTGCCTTGATAGTCCAGGTCTTTTATGGTTAGAAGTAATTTTATCTGACTGCACCACTGAATTTGTATGATTCATACATTAATTCTTTGGACTGGTAAAGATACTATATATAGCTTAGCAACAATTGGTCTTCCTGCTGATGGTTCATTATTATTTCTGGCATTGTCACATCAATGATGTCCCATAACACTGATCAGTCAAAATGGACTTTTCTTGATGTATCATTATGTTATTCCAATGCAAATTCTTATATTTGCTCGCTTTCACAATTCCATACAATTAATGAAACCTGTTGGGAAAAATCAATATTGTTGTACCTTACAAGGTCATTTCAATGTACCTAAACCATTATTTATTTGGTATTTCACTTATTTATTCCGATACTATTATATTCCAAACATGGTATAATCTCACGGTGGCCCCATGATATTCAAAACCTCTCTGCTTAGGGGATATATTCTAAAATAATCCTCCAGCACTGTGAGATCCCTAGTGAAAATTTTAAAAGGCAGATTTTGCTTTACTAATCCAAGGGGATGACTTTGCTTCATTGCAATCTAAAACTGACAGCTTCAGAAAGTGGGAGGGACAGGGCAGTTCCCTGGGTTGAACGGGGGAGTTCCAAGGGTATGTCTGAAGCTCCCTCACAAGATTTATGACATTTTGTAAGCATTTTAAACAAGCTGGTCTCACTGATACAACTTCAGAAAAAGTCTGCCCACATTGCCACTCATCTGCGATATCAGCGGGGGACTGTATTTGAAGTGTTCCTACACAACATAGACTGTGCGTTTGCTGAAACAAAAAAAGGTTTCTGTGTAGAAAACTACAAATAATGTGTGTAAACTTAGTGTCACTGTACATTAACTACATTTCACACACTGGGAATTCCACTGAAAAGCTGGTGAGAGTGATATGGCTGAAAAGGCAGTTCTTTGAATATTACGCACTACCTGAGATGTTTCCCCAATAAAATACAGGCTACTTCTATGGAATGACCATTAAACTCCCATAGAATGCATATATATATGTCAGGGATCTGACTTGCTAATAAAGAAAAATAAACCCATCCTATTAAACGCATAGGAGCTGCGGGGATACATGTGTATATACAATAATTAATCCATATCTATCTTATTGTATAATGCAATACTTTGTATTTAAGTATTGTGTTTAAAAAGGTTTTGTATTTCTTTGGCATTTTTTATGTTAAAATCTTTTTATTTTTATTATTTATACACTAATATCATAACATCTTTGGCAACAACAACTGAAAAATTTTGTATATAATCTTACGATTATTTATCTAAGGCCAGCAAGTATAGTGCCCCGTGAAGGGCAACCAAAAAATGTTAATTAAGGCAGAGTCTGGGATCGGTCAAGATCAAGAAAGTCTCTGGAGAGGAGTTTTTGTGACGATCCGACGAAGACTGTGATGTATATCATTGTGGTCACTACTGCTGTAAAAGGCATAGATTGTCCCGACTAGGAGCGTTGTTGTTGTAATCAACTATGGAGAGTCTTATTCATTACACTGAAATACAAACTGGTCTTATACAAATAACAAGAAGCTGGATAACACATAAATAAACATATCTCAGTTATGTTTGTCTGCTATTACTTCAAAAGTAAATACTAATAGTGCAGAGAATTTTAAAATGAACATATTAATGTATTATTAAAAATATCTCTTCTAGGGAGAGAACCAGCTTAACAGAGGCTTTCATAGTTTTCCTCGTATCCCCACAATCCCGGTGAAGTAACCACTTCAGATCTTTCCTACTTCCCCTCCTCTCATTATCAAATAAAACCAAACTTTGTGGAATTGAGTATAATAATTCTTTGGCATTTTTTTGTGGTATTAATATGTTATAGAAGAAAGTAGTTGTGACTTTATAGTTTTTAATGACTGCATTATGTTTAACATTTTAAAGGTAAAGAAATGCAGTTATGTAAAACTGTAAAGTAGTAGATACAGTCTTATATGATATATTAATATCCCCAAAAGTACATCTTTCACCTAAGAAAAATTCCCAAAATAAAAATAAAACCATATTTAAGTAACCACAATAAGTAAAATATGTATTATTACATTAAACAATAAACAACATATAAATTATTGTATATACATATATTTTCCAACACAACCTAACCCCTCTACACTATTAACCCCTTAATTGTCATACTCCAACATAACCTAATCCCTCTACACTATTAACCCCTTAAGTGACTTAACCCCAATGCAAACTAACAACACTACAGTAAATAAATAAAATAACCAACAAAAAAAAAAACAACAGTAAAACACAACAAAGAAATTAAACCACTAACCAAAAGTAAACCACCATAATCACACAACAAACTAACCTAACTGCACAACAAAAATCACATAAGATATTAACCTAACTACACAATAATAATTACACAATACATTAACCTAACTACACTACAAAAATACAGAACAAATTAACCTATGCAACAAAAGTCACATAGCATATTACCCTAACTACACAATAATAATTACACAATACATTAACCTAACAACACTACAAAACTTACACAGCAAATTAACCTAACTGCACAACAAGGATCACACAACAAATGAATTAGCCCAACTATGCAATAATAAACAAGAACAAAGACAACAAAAATAATATAAGACAAAGACAGCAAAACATTAAATAAAACAGCAGTAAACAGCAATAACCAAAAAATATTTTTAACTCACCATCAGAAGCCTTTATCAGATCTAATCCAAATGCTCCTGAAGAAAAAAAGCCCAAAAATCCAGGAAGCATACAAAACAAAAAAAAACAAAAACCCAAACAAGTGTCCTCTTCTTTATCAGAAGTAAAGAAAAAAACCTTAAACTTTCAAGAAGCAATTAAATAAAGCAAGGGTTCTCTTCTTTCCTTTATCAGATGTAAATCAACAATACTGGGAAAAAAAGGATCCCCTTTTTTCTTTATCAGATATAATCGATAATGTTGATGGCAATTGTGGTCCTGCTTGGCGGCAGCTACAGTGGCCCCCCATGTCTCTGGCAATCGTGGTCCTTTATGGTGTCTGTAGTGGGCTTCTATGTCGGCTGGCGATCGTGGTTCTCTATGTTGGATCCTCCTGGATCCTCTTTTCATGCTGTCCAGCAGCACACTTTATTTGTTCTGTCAGTTTTCCCCCTTTCCCCCTTTTATAGGGGTGTCCTGGCAATTCTATCAGCTGTTTTTTTTTAAAAAAAAACTTTTCAAATCAGCTAATAGAAAGATTGCTATTTTTTTTAAATCAGCCAATAGAAAATACATCTACTGGCTGATTTAAAAAAGTAGAAATCTTTTCGTTGTGTAATTATTATTGTTTAGTTAGGTTAATATGTTGTGTGATTATTGTTGTGTAGTTAGATTAATTTGTTGTGTGATTTTTGTTGTGTAGTCAGGTTAATTTGTTGTGCAATTATTATTGTGAAGTTTGGTTAATTTGTTGTGTGATTATGGTTGTGTACTTTTGTTGTGTTTTACTGTTGTGTTTTTTTATTTGTTTACTGCAGTGTTGTTAGGTTGCAGTGGGGTTATATCACTAAAGGGGTTAATAGCGTAGATGGGTTATGTTGCATTGTGGGTTATGGCACTTAAGGGGTTAATATTGTAGAGGGGTTAGGTTGCATTGTGGTTATGGCGCTTAAGGAGTTAAAAGTGTAGAGAGGTTAGGTTGCTTTGGGGTTTATGGTGCTTAATGGGTTAATACTGTAGGGCTGCATAATGGGTTTAATGGGTTATTCTTTTTCTATTAAAGGAATAAGGAATACATAAATGTATTGATGCTTTACATTAATACATTGTTTCTTTATTCTTTTAATTCTTGTAGGCTGCTGTTCACACATGTGTGATATGTGTAAAAGGGATAATTTACATTGCATCTTAAATGTAGGTGGCGATAATTATTTGGATATATTGTCAGTCTTGCCATCCACTGTGAATGTATAGT
>NC_069501.1:1184849181-1184881681 GCF_027579735.1 Bombina bombina | reverse complement strand
ACTGCCCTGCGGCCCAGTCTCCGAAGGGAGGGGATCATGCTCTGCTTCAGTATGTCACAGTACATGTTGTTATTCATGGTTCCCTCAATGAACTGTAGCTCCCCAGTGCGGGCAGACCTCATGCAGACCCAGACCATGACACGCCCACCCCCCTTTCTGATTGTAGGCAAGAGACACTTGTCTTTGTACTCCTCACCTAGTTCCCGCCACACATGCTTGACACCATCTGAACCAAATAAGTTTATTTTGGTCTCATCGGACCACAGGTCATGGTTCCAGTATTCCATGTCCTTAGTCTGCTTGTCTTCAGCAAACTGTTTGCGGGCTTTCTTGTGCATCATCTTTAGAAGAGGCTTCCTTCTGGGACAACAGCCATGCAGTGTGTGGCGTATGGTCTGAGCACTGACAGGCTAACCCCCCACCCCTTCAACCTCTGCAGCAATGCTGGCAGCACTCATATGTCTATTTCCAAAAGGCAACCTCTGGATATGAGGCTGAGCACATGCACTCAACTTCTTTGGTCGATCATGGCGAGGCCTGTTCTGAGTTGAACCTGTCCTGTGAAACCGCTGTATGGTCTTTCCCATTGTGCTGCAGCTCAGTTTCAGGGTCTTGGCAATCGTCTTATAGCCTAGGCCATCTATATGTAGAGCAACAATTCTTTTTTTCAGAATCTCAGAAAGTTCTTTGCAAAGAGATGCCATGTTGAACTTCCAGTGTCCAGTAAGAGAGTGTGAGAGCGATAACATTAAATGTAAGACACCTGCTCTCCATTCACACCTGAGACCTTGTAACACTAACGGGTCACATGACACCGGGGAGGGAAAATGGCTAATTGGGCCCAATTTGGACATTTCCACTTAGGGGTGTACTCACTTTTGTTGCAACGGTTTAGACATTAATGGCTGTGTGTTGAGATATTTTGAGGGGATAGCAAATTTACACTATTATACAGGCTGTACACTCACTACTTTACATTATAGCAAAGTGTAATTTCTTCTGAAAATATATAATAAAATATTTACAAAAATGTGAGGGGCGTACTCACTTTTGTGAGATACTGTAAATGCAGCCACCAATCAGCAGCTAGAACCTAGATTCTTTGCTGCTCCTGAGCTAAACTAGATAAAGTTTTCAGCAAAGGATAACAAGAGAAGAAAACAAATTAAATAATAGAAGTTAACTGGAAAGTTCTTTAAAATTGTATGCTCCTGTCTAAATCATAAATGTCTAATTATGTCTTTACAACTAGGTAAAAGGAGAGATGTGCGCTAAGCTACTTAACCAAACTCCTAGGGCCCTAATAGATCCTCTAACAATTAGGAAAAAAATGAGTATAGTCAAAGAGAAATGCTTAGGAGTGCTAAATAGCTAAAGGTTAAAAAGACATTAGGAGGTGAACCAAAAAAAAAAATAAAAAAAAATTATACACCACAGGCTAGTAAAAGCAATAGTTTTATATTTCTAAAATAAGCTAAAATCAGAACATAGAAACCAATGTAACAAGTGTGTAATTCTATAGTAATAAATGTTACTAAACAATTTGCAACAATATAATAAAAAAACGGACTGAGTAAAAATAGGATATTACAATGTATAATTGCCACCACTAAGAAAGTAGAAAAAAATGTGTTTTGCAAAACATATCAGTCAGTTCAAATTACAACCCGAATAGTCATAGTTTATAAATCTCTATATCCAAATTTAGGATGTGTAGACATATAAGTCCTTATGTTAAAGTATTTAACCAAATACCTGACGTTCCGAGTGTCACAGTTTAAGGGACCACAGCTAGGTGTGTAGGCTGTTAGGCGCCAGTGTGTACCTTCTCAGCCGTTATACCATACGTCACTGGTCTATTCAGCTGCTCCGGTCCTATTGGACAATCTCAATTTCAAACACTCCAGGGGTTTTTTTCGGTCAGGTAATGAAAATAGTATCCTGCTCTTAGTGCAACGGCACGCTGGATACTCACAGTGTATATCCTTTAGCGGACTTAGGTAAAAAGTTCAGATGTTTCTTATAGCACAACACCGGTGCATAGGTATAAAGGTAGCAGATTTCCACTATATTCAAGCTTTATATGGGTAGGCAATCCTTACGCCTATGAGTCCAATGTCCACAGAGGAGTTAAAACAATTATAAACAATTTTGACTGCATAAAAATCATCAACCGGTTTCTCCCTCCATGAGGGCTTTTTCAAGATAAACTTTAACATAAGGACTTATATGTCTACACATCCTAAATTTGGATATACAGATTTATAAACTATGACTATTCGGGTTGTAATTTGAACTGACTGATATGTTTTGCAAAACACATTTTTTCTACTTTCTTAGTGGTGGCAATTATAAATTGTAATATCCTATTTTTACTCTAATCGGAGATGTACGTTTTTTTATTATTTTGTTGCAAATTGTTTAGTAACATTTATTACTATAGAATTACACACTTGTTACATTGGTTTCTATGTTCTGATTTTAGCTTATTTTAGAAATATAAAACTATTGCTTTTACTAACCTGTGGTGTATAACATTTTTTTTTTTTTTGGTTCACCTCCTAATGTCTTTTTAACCTTTAGCTATTTAGCGCTCCTAAACATTTCTCTTTGACTATAATTATGTCTTTACTGTCCCTTTAAGTTTAAAGTTAAACCAACAGAAAGTGCATGAATGTGTATAACTAATATTCTACTTTGCACTGGTTGCTAAAGGCAACTCCCAGAGAAAAAACCCCTCTTAGTTTATTCAGCACAGGAACATCAAAAAAAGAAAAAAAGAACATTCTAATACATTTTGAAATATAAGATGGGAAAGAGAAACTATCTGAGTATCATATGCATTTAAAAACAGATGTATGGAGAACACAGAAAAGGAGAAAGTGAGAATGGAAATGGCTATAGAGGGTATACATGAGAAAGCAAGGAATAATAAGAAGATGATATAGACATGTGCTACACAAGAGGGGAACACATTGGATAAAGAAGGGAGAGATACATAATTGAAATGGGAGAGAGCAAATGATTGTCAAGGAAAAATGGGAGTGAGGTTTAAATACTTGGGCCTAGATTTAGAGTTGGGCGGTAGCCGTGAAAACCAGCATTAGAGGCTCCTAACGCTGGTTTTGGGCTACCGCCGGTATTTAGAGTCAGTCAGGAAAGGGTCTAACGCTCACTTTCCAGCCGCGACTTTTCCATACCGCAGATCCCCTTACGTCATTTGTGTATCCTATCTTTTCAATGGGATCTTTCTAAAGCCGATATTTAGAGTCGTGGCTGAAGTGAGCGTTAGAAATCTAACGACAAAACTCCAGCCGCAGAAAAAAGAGCTTTCTGGGCTAACGCCGGTTTATAAAGCTCTTAACTACTGTGCTCTAAAGTAAACTAACACCCATAAACTACCTATGTACCCCTAAACCGAGGTCCCCCCACATCGCCGCCACTCGATTAAATTTTTTTAACCCCTAATCTGCCGACCGCCACCTACGTTATCCTTATGTACCCCTAATCTGCTGCCCCTAACACCGCCAACCCCTATATTATATTTATTAACCCCTAACCTGCCCCCCACAACGTCGCCTCCACCTGTCTACACTTATTAACCCCTAATCTGCCGACCGCCTCCTACGTTATCCTTATGTACCCCTAATCTGCTGCCCCTAACACCGCCGACCCCTATATTATATTTATTAACCCCTAACCTGCCCCCCACAACGTCGCCTCCACCTGCCTACACTTATTAACCCCTAATCTGCCGACCGCCACCTACGTTATCCTTATGTACCCCTAATCTGCTGCCCCTAACACCGCCGACCCCTATATTATATTTATTAACCCCTAACCTGCCCCCCACAACGTCGCCTCCACCTGTCTACACTTATTAACCCCTAATCTGCCGACCGCCTCCTACGTTATCCTTATGTACCCCTAATCTGCTGTCCCTAACACCGCCGACCCCTATATTATATTTATTAACCCCTAACCTGCCCCCCACAACGTCGCCTCCACCTGCCTACACTTATTAACCCCTAATCTGCCGACCGCCACCTACGTTATCCTTATGTACCCCTAATCTGCTGCCCCTAACACCGCCGACCCCTATATTATATTTATTAACCCCTAATCTGCCCCCCTCAATGTCGCCTCCACCTGCCTACACTTATTAACCCCTAATCTTCCGAGCGGACTGCACCGCTACTATAATAAAGTTATTAACCCCTAATCCGCCTCACTCCTGCCTCAATAACCCTATAATAAATAGTATTAACCCCTAATCTGCCTTCCCTAACATCGCGGACACCTAACTTCAATTATTAACCCCTAATCTGCCGACCGAATCTCGCCGCTACTGTAATAAATGGATTAACCCCTAAAGCTAAGTCTAACCCTAACACTAACACCCCCCTAAGTTAAATATAATTTAAATCTAACGAAATAAATGAACTCTTATTAAATAAATTATTCCTATTTAAAGCTAAATACTTACCTGTAAAATAAACCCTAATATAGCTACAATATAAATTATAATTATATTATAGCTATTTTAGGATTTATATTTATTTTATAGGTAACTTTGTAATTATTTTAACCAGGTACAATAGCTATTAAATAGTTAAGAAATATTTAATAGCTAAAATAGTTAAAAAAAAATTACAAAATTACCTGTAAAATAAATCCTAACCTAAGTTACAATTAAACCTAACACTACACGATCAATAAATTAATTAAATAAAATACCTACAATTATCTACAATTAAACCTAACACTACACTATCAATAAATAAATTAAATACAATTCCTACAAATAAATACAATTAAATAAACTAACTAAAGTACAAAAAATAAAAAAGAACTAAGTTACAAAAAATAAAAAAAATATTTACAAACATTAGAAAAATATTACAACAATTTTAAACTAATTACACCTACTCTAAGCCCCCTAATAAAATAACAAAGACCCCCAAAATAAAAAAATGCCCTACCCTATTCTAAATTACAAAAGTTCAAAGCTCTTTTACCTTACCAGCCCTGAAAAGGGCCCTTTGCGGGGCATGCCCCAAAGAATTCAGCTCTTTTGCCTGTAAAAAAAAAACATACAATACCCCCCCCAACATTACAACCCACCACCCACATACCCCTAATCTAACCCAAACCCCCCTTAAATAAACCTAACACTAAGCCCCTGAAGATTTTCCTACCTTGTCTTCACCTCACCGGGTTCACCGATCGGTCCAGAAGAGGGTCCGAAGTCTTGATCCAAGCCCAAGCGGGAAGAAACCTTCATCCTATCCGGGCAGAAGAGGATATCCGGACCGGCAAACATCTTCATCCAAGCCGCATCTTCTATGTTGTTCCATCAGATGACGAGCGGCTGATCTTGAAGAACTCCGGCACGGATCCATCCTCTTCGTTCGACGTCCAACTGAAGAATGAAGGTTCCTTTAAGGGACGTCATCCAAGATGGCGTCCCTCGAATTCCGATTGGCTGATAGGATTCAGCTCTTTTGCCTGTAAAAAAAAAACATACAATACCCCCCCCAACATTACAACCCACCACCCACATACCCCTAATCTAACCCAAACCCCCCTTAAATAAACCTAAAACTAAGCCCCTAAAGATATTCCTACCTTGTCTTCACCTCACCGGGTTCACCGATCGGTCCAGAAGAGGGTCCGAAGCCTTGATCCAAGCCCAAGCGGGGGGCTGAAGAGTGACGTCCATCCTCGGGCTGAAGTCTGGATCCAAGCGGCAAATGAAGAAGTCCATCTTCGAGAAGAAATCTTCATCCTATCCGGGCAGAAGAGGACATCCGGACCGGCAAACATCTTCATCCAAGACGCATCTTCTATGTTGTTCCATCGGATGACGAGCGGCTGATCTTGAAGACCTGCGGCGCGGATCCATCCTCTTCGTTCGACGTCCAACTGAAGAATGAAGGTTCCTTTAAGGGACGTCATCCAAGATGGCGTCCCTCGAATTCCGATTGGCTGATAGGATTCTATCAGCCAATCGGAATTAAGGTAGGAAAATTCTGATTGGCTGATGGAATCAGCCAATCAGATTCAAGTTCAATCCGATTGGCTGATCCGATCAGCCAATCAGAATGAGCTTGCATTCTATTGGCTGATTGGAACAGCCAATAGAATGCGAGCTCAATCTGATTGACTGATTGGATCAGCCAATCGGATTTATCTTCAGGGGCTTAGTTTTAGGTTTATTTAAGGGGGGTTTGGGTTAGATTAGGGGTATGTGGGTGGTGGGTTGTAATGTTGGGGGGTATTGTATGTTTTTTTTTTACAGGCAAAAGAGCTGAATTCTTTGGGGCATGCCCCGCAAAGGGCCATTTTAAGGGCTGGTAAGGTAAAAGAGCTTTGAACTTTTGTAATTTAGAATAGGGTAGGGCATTTTTTTTATTTTGGGGGTCTTTTTATTTTATTAGGGGGCTTAGAGTAGGTGTAATTAGTTTAAAATTGTTGTAATATTTTTCTAATGTTTGTAAATATTTTTTTATTTTTTGTAACTTAGTTCTTTTTTATTTTTTGTACTTTAGTTAGTTTATTTAATTGTATTTATTTGTAGGAATTGTATTTAATTTATTTATTGATAGTGTAGTGTTAGGTTTAATTGTAACTTAGGTTAGGATTTATTTTACAGGTAATTTTGTAATTATTTTAACTATTTTAGCTATTAAATAGTTCTTAACTATTTAATAGCTATTGTACCTGGTTAAAATAAATACAAAGTTACCTGTAAAATAAATATAAATCCTAAAATAGCTATAATATAATTATAATTTATATTGTAGCTATATTAGGGTTTATTTTACAGGTAAGTATTTAGCTTTAAATAGGAATAATTTATTTAATAAGAGTTAATTTATTTCGTTAGATTTAAATTATATTTAATTTAGGGGGTGTTAGGGTTAAAGTTAGACTTAGCTTTAGGGGTTAATAAATTTATTAGAGTATCAGTGAGCTCCTGTCGGCAGATTAGGGGTTAATACTTGAAGTTAGGTGTCGGCAATGTTAGGGAGGGCAGATTAGGGGTTAATACTATTTATTATAGGGTTATTGAGGCGGGAGTGAGGCGGATTAGGGGTTAATACATTTATTATAGTAGCGCTCAGGTCCGGTCGGCAGATTAGGGGTTAATAAGTGTAGTTAGGTGGAGGCGACGTTGGGGGCGGCAGATTAGGGGTTAATAAATATAATATAGGGGTCGGCGATGTTAGGGCAGCAGATTAGGGGTACATAGGGATAATGTAGGTGGCGGGGGTGTACGGAGCGGCAGATTAGGGGTTACAAATAATATGCAGGGGTCAGCGATAGCGGGGGCGGCAGATTAGGGGTTAATAAGTGTAAGGTTAGGGGTGTTTAGACTCGGGGTACATGTTAGGGTGTTAGGTGCAGACGTAGGAAGTGTTTCCCCATAGGAAACAATGGGGCTGCGTTAGGAGCTGAACGCGGCTTTTTTGCAGGTGTTAGGTTTTTTTTCAGCTCAAACAGCCCCATTGTTTTCTATGGGAGAATCGTGCACAAGCACGTTTTTGAAGCTGGCCGCGTCCATAAGCACCGCTGGTATCGAGAGTTGAAGTTGCGGTAAATATGCTATATGCTCCTTTTTTTGAGCCTAACGCAGCCATTCTGTGAACTCTAAATACCAGCGGTATTTAAAAGGTGCGGCCAGAAAAAAGCATGCGTAGCTAACGCACCCCTTTGGCCGCAAAACTCTAAATCTAGGTGTATGAACTTTTAGAAGGAAGACACTTCTGACCTGCACTTGCTCTCTCTCCAGGCTATCTCTCTCTTTCTCATAATCACAGCCCTTGAGATGTGGATACTTGTACAGTGGAAAAAGAAAGATGTGCTGAGAGGGAAAGTATTGGTACAATAAATAGCTAAGCAGACTGACTTGTTACTTTTTGTGTGGCAGGTTTATATGCTGCTCCTAGGGAGATAGTGTAATGTTACTCTGTCCCCTCAGAGAAGTGAGCAACAACTTTAGAGAAAATAAACAAGAAACGGCACAATTGCCTGGTTTTATGGTTAAAGTCATGACCCCCTCACATGGAGCAGTGAACTTCAGCGGGGAGGCAGGGAAAATTAGAGTACAAATGCCGCTCTTGAAAAATGGGCAGAACTTCAGAGAGATATCAAAAAATAAATAACAGTGTCACCAACTCCAAGTCTGCCCAATCTGAGACATAGCTGCAGTGTAGTCATCTGTTTCTTTTCGCTTCCCAACAGCCATCCAGTGGCAAATGATAGAGACTCAGACAAGACCCGCCTCTAAAAGTGTTTGCTAAAAAAAGCAGCGCTAATTGCAGATGGTATTTCCCATACACTGTGCAGCAATACTTGCAAGCTAATCCATGCTCCTCCTGTTGCTATGGGTCCCTCCAGACCTCCTGCACTGGCAGTAAGTCCACCCCTGACACACACACATATATATATATATATATATATATATATATATATATTGTGACAGGAACACTTTTAACCACGGTCTTCTAGGGCACAAATGCAGCACAGGACAATCCACTGTAGTTTAAAAGGCTTTATTTTTCACAGCAATAACAAACAGGCAGTTCATTTTCAAAAGAGGGAAATCCTTCCTCTGCAGCAAAGTTAAGTGCTTTTAAATGTGTCCCAGCACTTCACAGCATTCCACAAGTGCTTTGTAAAAATAATGTCCTTTTACAGTTCACAGGAACAAAAGTCTTTTACACAGTGTAACAAACACACACACCAGCTTCTGTAGCTGTATAACTCTCTCTCAAGGCTTAAGTGAGGCTGCTATTTAAACCCTCACAACTTCTAATTAGCCACACCTGTGATTAGCTGCTGGACAGCTTCACAGCTGTCTGGGATAATCAAATACACACTCTTTCTCCCTGGGGTTTTAACTGAAAGGAGAAATAGCATGTACAATGCTTGGTCTTAAATATCTTCCATTTATAACCAGGCCTTGTTTTCTGTCACATATCCTCCCCCCCAGCTCACACCCAGTGAGTTGAGCGTCCATGGATATCAATGAATGTACCCGAGACAAACCATCAGCATTGCCCTGCAAAAGACCGGCCCTGTGCTCAACAGTAAAATTGAAGGGTTGCATGCTAAGAAACCACCTAGTAACCCTTGAATTTGTTTCCTTATTCTGACTCATCCATGTGAGAGGAGCATGATCTGTTATCAATTTAAATTTTCTTCCCAACAGATAGTACCTAAGGGTCTCTAAAGCCCACTTAATGGCAAGGCATTCTTTCTCCACTATAGAATAGTTATTTTCCTGTGAAATAAGTTTTCTGCTTAGGAAAAGGACAGGATGCTCTTCTCCCTGACACTCCTGCGAGAGAACTGCTCCTAAACCAACATCAGAGGCATCTGTCTGTACAATAAAATCTTTAGCAAAATTGGGGGTTACCAAAACTGGATGGGCACAAAGGGCATCTTTCAAATGCTTAAAAGCTTGTTCTGCTTCTGGGGACCATTTTATCATAATTGGGGCCCTTGCTTTTGTGAGATCTGTCAAGGGTGCCGCAAATTGTAGCGAAATTCGGGATAAACCTTCTATAATAACTAGTTATCCCAATAAATGCTCTTACTTGTTTTTTAGTTAGAGGCTGTGGCCAGTTCTGTATGGCCTCTACTTTTGTTGTCTGAGGTTTAACTAATCCTCTACCAATAGTATAACCCAAGTACTTAGCTTCCTGTAAACCAACAGTACATTTTGCAGGATTGGCAGTTAACCCAGCGGACCGTATTGCGTCAAGTACTGCTTGAACTTTTGGAAGATGGGATTCCAAATCTGTACTATAAATTATAACATCATCCAAATATGCTGCCGCATAACGAACATGGGGTTTCAGAATTCTATGCATCATCCTCTGGAATGTTGCCGGGGCCCCATGTAAACCAAATGGCAACACCGTATACTGAAATAAGCCCTCTGGGGTTGAAAAAGCTGTCTTTTCCTTTGCTTGACTAGTGAGAGGCACCTGCCAATACCCTTTCGTTAAATCAATTGTAGTGAGATAACGTGCTTTTCCTAGCCTTTCTATTAACTCATCTATTCTAGGCATTGGGTAGGTGTCAAATTTAGAAACACAATTAAGCTTACGAAAGTCATTACAGAACCTTAATGAACCATCCGGCTTTGGAACAAGCACGATTGGACTGTTCCACTCACTTTGTGATTCCTCAATTACCCCAAGCTTTAACATTTTTTCTACCTCCAGTTTAATAGCCTTTCTACGAGCCTCAGGGACCCTATAGGGTTTAAGGCAGACCTTCTTCCCTGGTTCTGTTATTATGTCATGCTTAATAACATTAGTTTTTCCCGGTACCACAGAAAATACCTCTTTGTTACTTCTAATAAAATCCTTGACCTCTCGCTTCTGATGTACAGATAGGGTTTCTGATATATTTACCTCTGGTTCAGTGACAGGGAGTTCTGTAGGTTTTAAGGCAACTAAAACTTCCCTATCTTTCCAAGGTTTTAACAGATTTATATGATATATTTGCTCAGGTTTCCTTCTCCCTGGCTGACTTACTTTGTAATTAACATCACCCACTTTCTCAATTATCTCATATGGGCCCTGCCAAGTAGCCAAGAATTTATTTTCAACTGTAGGGACCAGAACTAACACCCTATATCTAGGTTGAAACACCCTGGCTCTAGCATTATGGTTGTAGCTGTTTTTGTGCTTCCTGTGCTTTTCCCATATGTTCCCTTACAATGGGCATGACAGCTTCCATACGATCCTGCATTTGGGAAATATGTTCAATAATACTTTGATACGGTGTTGTCTCTTGCTCCCAAGTCTCTTTAACTATATCTAGTAATCCCCTGGGATGCCGCCCATATAACAGTTCAAATGGGGAAAAACCTGTAGAAGCCTGGGGAACCTCCCTGATAGAGAACATTAAATAGGGTAACAGAAGGTCCCAATTTCTCCCATCTGTGTCAATTACCTTTCTTAGCATACTTTTGAGAGTTTTGTTAAACCTTTCTACTAAACCATCAGTCTGAGGGTGATATACTGAGGTCCTTAGTTGTTTTATGCCAAACAACTTACACAATTCTTTTGTAACCCTGGACATAAATGGAGTTCCTTGGTCTGTCAAAATTTCCTTAGGTATCCCGACCCTGCTAAACATTAGCATGAGTTCTTTTGCTATGGACTTTGCAGAGCTGTTACGAAGGGGAACTGCCTCAGGATAGCGTGTAGCATAGTCAAGGATTACCAGTATATACTGATGTCCTCTAGCAGATTTAACCAGCGGACCCACCAAGTCCATAGCAATTCTTTCAAAAGGCACATCAATTATAGGCAAGGGCAATAAATCTTATTTTTCTCCTTTTCAATGGAACCCCCTTCAAAATCAGTTTCAGAGAAAGGAAATACATAAATATCAGAAGTTTGACATATTTCTGGAGATTCCCATAACTCCAGAAATTTTGGAAAATCTCTCCCTATCACCACCTCATGGGCTAAATTTGGTACTATACCAACACAATATTTTAATTTACCACACTGAGTCTCAATCTCCACCTCAGCTGTAGGATATTCCCGTTTATCTCCATGAACACAGATAATTCCCATTGTTTTCCCATAATCTAATATTGCATCTGGTACTAAAGATTTAGCCACTAGTGTGACCATACTTCCTGAATCAAGCAAAGCCCTAGACACTTTACCATTAACCATCACAGTACACCAATGGGAATCATTATTAACAGAGCTGTTGCTATTAGACAATAGTGAATGTGCAACATTACAGTACATAAATTCATCTTTATCACAGTCTCTAGCAATATGCCCAACCTCATTACATTTAAAACATCTTACAGGTTGGTTATATTTAAATGTTTCCTTAATTCCTGGGGAAATGTCTCTGGTGTTTTGCCTATACACATGCTGCTCTCTTATCCCCTTTATCCCCTGAACAGTCTTACCAGTCTTGTAGAGCTCTGGGACTTGGGATTGTGGGGCTGATCCATTGAAGATTGTTGCAAAACTTCTCCTGAAGCTATAAATCTTTCGACCAATACAATCAACTGATCCGCTGTTTGAGGATCACCTTGATTAACCCACCGCCGCAGGGAAGCAGGTAATCCACGCTGAAACCGGTCCATCACCAGTAGTTCCACTATTTTGGTAGCCGAATTAACCTCTGGTTGCAGCCACTTCCTGGCAAGGTGTATAAGGTCGAACATCTGGGATCTTGCAGCATTATGAGATGAAAACATCCAGGAATGGAATCTTTGTGCACGGACTGCCGAAGTCACCCCCAGGCGTGCAAGGATTTCTGCTTTCAATTTCTCATAGTCACCGGCTTGTGCTGGCTCTAAATCAAAGTAGGCTTTCTGAGGTTCACCACTAAGAAATGGCGCAAGTATACTCGCCCACTCAACTGTCGGCCATTTTTCTCTTTCTGCTGTGCGTTCAAATGCCAAAAGATACGCCTCAACATCATCAGCTGCTGTCATTTTTTGAAGATAATGACTAGCCCTTATTACTCTGGAACCTTGGCTGCCACCAACATATTCAGAGTTCAGTCTTTCTGATATGGCTTGAACCTCTTGTTGCAGAGTCTGTGTAGCACTTTGCTGCTCCTCCCGGGTCTTCCTGAATGTCTCAGCTTGCACAGCAGCCATCTGTTGTATCAGCAATTCAGTGTTCTCCTTCTGTGATTTAGCCAGCAGCATAGCACTCTCTGACTGGGCCAAGACCAACTGTTGCAGTGCTGCACTATTTTCAGCAGCTTTTCTGTTAGTCTCCTGCTGTATAGCATTAGAATGGATCAAAGCTTTAATGACTTCCTCCATGTTGCTTGCAGATTATTGTGCCCACAGACATACAACGTGGTTGCCCGCATTCTCCACCAAGTGTGACAGGAACACTTTTAACCACGGTCTTCTAGGGCACAAATGCAGCACAGGACAATCCACTGTAGTTTAAAAGGCTTTATTTTTCACAGCAATAACAAACAGGCAGTTCATTTTCAAAAGAGGGAAATCCTTCCTCTGCAGCAAAGTTAAGTGCTTTTAAATGTGTCCCAGCACTTCACAGCATTCCACAAGTGCTTTTTAAAAATAATGTCCTTTTACAGTTCACAGGAACAAAAGTCTTTTACACAGTGTAACAAACACACACACCAGCTTCTGTAGCTGTATAACTCTCTCTCAAGGCCTAAGTGAGGCTGCTATTTAAACCCTCACAACTTCTAATTAGCCACACCTGTGATTAGCTGCTGGACAGCTTCATAGCTGTCTGGGATAATCAAATACACACTCTTTCTCCCTGGGGTTTTAACTGAAAGGAGAAATAGCATGTACAATGCTTTGTCTTAAATATCTTCCATTTATAACCAGGCCTTGCTTTCTGTCACAATATATATATATAGTGGGTATTTAAAAGAATCACCCCCCTTGAAAATAATCACATTTTGTTGCTTTGTAGCCTTTTGTTTATCCAGTTGTAATTACTCAGTGCAAATTATAACATCCAAGTAAAAGATATAACACTAACATGTCAGGCAAAAATAAAGGCAATTCAAAAACAGAATCATTCATGTGTAGCTAATATCTGTGAGCATATTGAATAGCTCAGCATGAAAAGAGCTTTCCTGGAGCATCTCAGTCCCTTGTAGTGCAAGTGAAGCAAACAATCAACTATGGGTGGCAAGGCACTGTCAAAAGATCTCCAGGATAATGCTGTGGACAAGTCAGGAGATGGAAAGGCCACATGCAGTCACGACTAATCTTTTCCATAACACACCTAGGAGATTCTGAGCCCACATGGAAAAAGGTGTTATGGTCAGATGAGACTACAATTTAATTATTTGGCCTTAATACCAAACAATATGTCTGGAGGAAATCAAATACAGCTCACGATCCAAATAACACCATACCTACAGTAAAGCATGGAGGTGGTAATATCCTGTTATCAGGGTGTTTCTCTGCAGCAGGCACTGAAGCACTTGTCAGGATAGAATGAATAATGGATTGGGCAAAATGCCATCACATTCTTGAGGAAAATCTGCTGCCCTCTGCCAGGAAGTTGTCAATGGGAAGAAGGTTTACCTTCCAACATGACAATGACCCAAAGCACACCACAAAAATTACCGCACAGTGGTTGAAGGAGAAAAGGTGAATGTCCTTGCATGGCCTTGTCAGAGCCCAGACTTAAACCCCATTGAATATCTGTTGCATGACTTGAGGACTGCAGTCCACAAACGGTCACCATCAAATATAACAGAACTGAAGCAGTCTGCAAAGAAGAGTGGGCAAATATTGCATAGTCTAGATGTGCAAGGTTAGTAGAAACATATCCCAACAGACTAAAGGCTGCCATTAAAGCAAAAGGAAGACTAGAGAATCAAAAATATTGCAATTTTTTTGCTAGAAATTGGCCTACAAATATATATTGAGTGACTACAAAATCCCGACGTCTTGGTTGCAAAATAAGTGGAAGGAATTATTTTACTTTAATACTGACTATGTTGATAGGCCTGAAATATTCTGGGAAACTGCAAAAGCAGTATTCAGAGGGGCAATCAAGGCCTATTTATCTAAAAGTAAATCAATAAGAAAAAAAATGGAAAAGCAATGCGGTTAAAAATAGCAACAAGCGATATATTTATAACCCGTCTATTCTTCTGTGGAATAAATATAAAGACATTAGACTAGAACGGGATTTATTCTTAAAACAAAATATGACCCTTGCGGAGCAAAAGCAAAAATCCTTATTTGCAGGTATACAGGGTACCTCAGCAAAATTCCTGGCTAAGATTTCTATAACAAGACAGCAGAATAATCTTATAGCTGCTCTGAAGTATCAAAATAAAAGGCTAACTAACGTTATAGAGATAAGACAGGCATTTTTTAATTTCTTTCAGGAGGTTTATTCACCAAGTCAGATTAATAAAGTCAACAAAGGGAGTTTTTGGCACAATGTAAAACTTCCTCAAGTTTTGATCTTTGATCTCCAAAGATTAAATGAGCCTATTACATCAACAGAAATATCTGAAGTTATAATAAAGTTAAAACTAGGTAAATATCCAGGACCGGACTCATTCCAGCTGAGTTTTAAAAATTACTACATGGTCAAATCCTCTCTACTCTTTTCTTTATTTAAGGAATATTTTATCAGAAATAAGCCCCATTCACCACTTTTCTCTGCATTGAATATAACCTTAATACTGAAAAACGGTAAAGACCTGGAACTACCAACATCATACAGACCCATCTCCCTCTTGAATCAAGATTAAAAAGATCTTAACGTCTATTATTGTCAACAGACTAAAATCTTGTTTAAATTATACATCCAAATCATGCAAGTTTTATGATGGGCAGGAATCCAGTTAAGAATCCTCATTAAGTCCAGTTGGTACTAGATTTATTTTGGAATAAAATTTCAGTTAAAAAGTAATCTTAAGCCAGATCTAGCAATTCTCAAGGGTGATGCTGAGAAAGCATTCGACTCAATTATTTGGAACCATCTATTTTCTTTGCTGGAAGGGTTTGGGCTGACAGGACCCTTTCAACAGTTTGTTTGATTGCTATATCAGGCTCCACTTTCAGCTATTATAGTGAATAGGGACCTTTCAGATAGATTTCCCTTGAAGAGAGGTACCTGTCAGGGTTGTCCTCTGTCACCATTGTTGTTTAACCTGTCTATAACTAACACAATAGCTAAGTGGAGTAGAGTTAACATATCTTCTGATAGGGAAATGATACTACATAGCATTGTACTTGTAGATAAGGCTTCTGTTTCTGTCAACTGGAGAGAATCGCACATTAAGACAATAAACATGGCATATCTCACGCCATCTAGAATAGCAAAATGGGTGCAGGCCAAAGGGAAGTGTTTTAATTGTGGATCAGATAGTCCGGATATAGTCCACTGCTTTTGGGCATACCCTAAAATTTACAAATTTTGGCAAAAAGTAAATTTTTTGTGTATCAAGATATTGGGAACTCATTTTAAACTAAAGTCTACTCAGATATTCTTTTTATTTAGCTATTCAGTTACCAACCCTAATTTTAGATGTATTAATTCAATGATTTTGGTAAGTAGGAACTTGCTACTTAAGAATTGAAAAGATAGTAAAGGGCCAAAGTTCTTGGAGTTTCTTAAAAGTGGACAATACAAGATGATATTTGAGCAGTATAATTTAAAAAACTATAATAATAAGCAGATTGGTCATTTTTTTACTAAATGGAAATAATTTATTATGTCACTACCATTAGAGGCACAACTGCAGGTAGTCTCATACTTCAAGTCCTCTAAGTGAATTAGAGAACAATTGGAGGCAGGGACTCTACCAAGATCTTGGTTTCCTAGAGGCTTAGGAGACTGAGGAAGCTACCCCATTGAGGGGCTTCCACTCTCATTCCCCTCTATTTAGTCCTCTCTGTTTTTCCCCTGCCTCCCCCCCTCTTTTTTTTCTTTTTCTTTTTCTCCATCTTCCCCCGTCCCTCCCATATACTATACTCGCCTCATACTTACCTCTATTATAATTTTCATGTTGGATTTGAGTTTTTAGCGTCAGTAACTTAGAGGAGGTCTTGTAACTATCTAACCACTGCTTTAATGGAATCTATGTTAATACATTTTGAGGTTATTATCTTGTTAGCACTGATTCCTTGAATTATCTTTAAGAAATTATTGCACTTTCAGGCTTGATATTATGAGAGGAGCGGAGACTTCTAGAATGTATCCTATTGGAATCTATTTATGATTATGAATGATGAATGGAATCAATGGCCTAGATAATGAGTTTTGCGGTAAGCTGAAAAAGCAGCGTTAACAGGTGCTAATGCTGATTTTTCACTACCGCTGGTATTACGAGCCTTGCAGGTTTAGGGGACACTGCACACTTTTTTGGCCTTATCGCAAACCGACACGTAAATTTCGTAAAGTCTTTTTTCTATGGGACTTTCATAGTGTTGGTATTACGAGTCTGTCCTGGGAGGCCAAAAAGTGAGCGGTACACCCTATCCCGTCAAGATTTCTAACGCATTTTAAAGTCAGTAGTTATGAGTTTTACACTACAAAGCTGTAGCATATAACTCATAACTAAAGTGCTAAAAACTACACTAAACACCCATAAACTACCTATTAACCCCTAAACCGAGGCCCTCCCGCATCACAAACACTAAAATAAAATTATTAACCCCTAAACAGCCGCACTCCCGCCTTGCAAACACTAGTTAAATATTATTAACCCCTAATCTGTCGCCCCTAACATCGCCGCAACCTACATTATATTTATTAACCTATAATCTGCTGCCCCCAACATCGCCACCACCTACCTACATTTATTAACCCCTAATCTGCCGTCCGCAACATCGCAGCCACAATACTAAAGTTATTAACCCCTAACCCTAACACCCCCTAACTTAAATATAATTTAAATAAATATAAATAAAACCTACAATTATTACCTAAATTATTCTTATTTAAAACTAAATACTTACCTATAAAATAAACCATAAGCTAGCTACAATATAACTAATAGTTACATTGTATCTAGCTTAGGTTTTATTTTTATTTTACAGGCAAGTTTGTATTTATTTTAACTAGGTAGAATAGTTACTAAATAGTTATTAACTATTTAATAACTACCTAGCTAAAATAAATACAAATTTACCTGTAAAATAAAACCTAACCCTAGTTACACTATACTAAAATAAAATAAAATAAAACCTAACACTATACTACAATTAAATAAATTAACTAAATTAAATACAATTAAATAAATTAAATGAAATTAGCTAAATCACAAAAAAACACTAAATTACAGAAAATAAAAAACAAATTACAGATCTTTAAACAAATTACATCTAATCTAATAGCCCTATCAAAATAAAAAAAGCCCCCCAAAATAAAATAAAAAACCCTAGGACTTTTGCAGGGCATTGCCCCCCAAAAATCGGCTCTTTTACCTGTAAAAAAATACAAGCCCCCCCCAACAGTAAAACCCACCACCCACACAACCAACCCCCCAAATAAAAACCTAACTAAAAAGACCTATGCTCCCAATTGCCCTGAAAAGGGCATTTGGATGGGCATTGCCCTTAAAAGGGCAGCTAGCTCTTTTGCGGCCCAAAGCCCTAACCTAAAAATAAAACCCACCCAATACACCCTTAAAAAAACCTAACACTAACCCCCTGAAGATCGACTTACTGTTCTGCAGACCGGACATCCATCCTCAAGGAAGCGGCAGAAGTCTTCATCCAACCGGGCCAAAGTCCTCAACTAAGCCGGGAGAAGTCTTCATCCAAGCCAGGTGAAGTGGTCCTCCAGACGGGCAGAAGTCTTCATCCAGCATCTTCTATCTTAATCCATCCGACGCGCAGCGGCTCCATCTTCAAGACATCCGATGCGGAGAATCTTCTTCATTCGGAGTCTTCTTACTGAATGAAGGTTCCTTTAAATGACATTATCCAAGATGGCGTTCCTTAGATTCCGATTGGCAGATAGAATTCTATCAGCCAATCGGAATTAAGGTAGAAAAAATCCTATTGGCTGATGCAATCAGCCAATAGGATTGAAGTTCAATCCTATTGGCTGATCCAATCAGCCAATAGGATTGAGCTCACATTCTATTGGCTGATTGGCATGAGCACGTTACACCAGCTCACCGCTCACTTAAGCAGCGCTGGTATTGGAGTGAAGTGTGGAGCTAAATTTTGCTCTATGCTCACTTCTTGCCTTTTAACGCCGGGTTTATAAAAACCTGTAATACCAGCGCTGCAGGGAAGTGAGCGGTGAAAATAAACTCGTAATCTCGCCGAATGTTAATAGATTTTGAAGTTACTATTATGTTAGAATGGTTTCTTAATTTTTTGATTGCACCTCCATGCTTGTCGGTACGAGAGGAGTTGCGACTCCAAAAATGTATTCTACAAAGATTTTTTTTTTTTTTTTGATTGTGACCGACGTGATCACTGTGAAATTAGAAAACTCTGGTCTGAATTTTGTTATAAATTCTTTAAATAGTCAGATCTGATACATTTGCATTATGTACTGTTAATGTTTCAATTTAATTATTTTTAATAAAAATCTTTAAAAAAAAAAGAGCTAAAAGTGGTTCAACAAAATACTGACACAAGGGGGTGATCTTTTTTCAAACTCAGTGAATCCTTTGTTAGAAGTGCTTTTATTTTTGCCTGACATATTGGTGTTATATCTTTCACTTGGATGTTATAAGTTGCAATGAGTACCCACTGTATGTATATATATATATATATATATATATGTATATACGTATATAGATACAGGGTCAGGCAGAAGTAACGCCCCTTTTTCATGAGCTTGTAGAAGTAAGGCAAATTTTTTCAAAGGTCATAAGAGTGTGGTTGTTTTATGTTACATAATTATATGCTTCTGTAAGAACTCTGTAAGATTCTAAGTCTGTAATAAAATATTTGATATAGATTACAAGCTCATGAAAAAGGGGCATACTTCTGTCTGACCCTGTATAGATATATAGATAGATAGATAGATGATAGATAGATAGATAGATAGATAGATAGATAGATAGATAGATAGATAGACAGAGAGAAAGAGAGAAGGGGAGAAAAAGAGAGAGAGAGACTTTGGAGCGCTTCCCAGTCAAATGCCTTGAAACATATAATGTAATTTTTTTATTCATTTTAAATGTGTTTTGCATAGAAATACCTGCCATTTATTCCTATGTTCTTCACTTGGAATTTTTTTTTCATTTTTAAAAATTTTTTTATATTATATCTATATATCTATCTGTATACACAATCCATATACAGTATATCTGTATATACAATATATATCTATATACAGTATATCTATATCTATATATATTTATATAGATATATAGGTATAGATACACATTTTACAAAAACATAATAAGATATACAGTATATAGAAATATCGATTTTAAAGGATCATTTCTTCTATGTGAGAAACATAATAATGTATTCCTAACACCTTCGGGTTTAGAGCAGTTCATCTAGCACAGTGTCCGGTTAGCACTAACTTTTTACTTTCAACTTGTAATATGCTAATACGGTCTGAATATTTTTTTACTTTGAATGTAGTTAGCGTGTGAGCAGAAAAGAAAATTAACGCACCACTTGTAATCTGGCCGATAGTTGGTCATGGTTATTATAAAATGCTAAGGGGCTGATTTAACAAGTGTCGGGCAGACATGATCTGCTGTAGTGGATCATGTCTGCCCGACATTGCTAAATGCAGACAGCATACGATGTCTGCATTTAACATTGCACAAGCACTTCTAGTGAAATGCTTGTGCAATGCCACCCCTGCAGATTCGCGGCCAGGGGTGTCAATCATCCCGATCGTATCTGATTGGGATGATTGCTGTCCGCTGCCTCAGAGGTGGCGGATAAGTTAACGTTTGTTTCCTGAAGGCTCGCGTGGAAACTGCTGCATTTGCAGCTTGATAATTTGGCCCCTAAGAATTTAAAAATCATACATTTTAAAAATTAAAAGGCTACTGTTATGTACAGTTTTCTAAGATATGATTGAACTTTTCTCAACAGTTTTTAACTTTTTTTTTTTATTGGTTTTAAAATGAAATGCCTGTGTCTTTTGATTAAGTAAAATGTCAACATGAAAAGAATAAGACAAATAAAACATTTATCTGAGTGAATAAAACCCTCACATTCCTTAATGTAACCATTCTGATTCCATGCACCTGATCAATATACTTCTTTTATGACTCAGGTTCTGAATGTATATCATTATTACAACTATCGCATGTAACACAAATGTTAAATTTATTTATCTGCCAAACTATCTGTGATCAGCTGAGGAGATAATGAAGCCAACGCATCCATAGCAGACACCGAATGATGTTTTTATCGCCGAGCCACACAAGAATTGACTTCCAATAAAATTCAAATAGCACAATTTACAATATGAATCGTTTGCATGAATTCAGTAATAAAATGTAACTTTTATTAAAACATTAATAACTTTAACATTACTTGAACCAATAATTCAATAAAGAGATGAAATAAAGTTCCCTTCCCTGCTGCCAAAAGGTTATTAAAAACACTGCACTGGGTTTTCAAATCGGATAAAGAAGATCTCTACTATTTATTTAGTATTTGAAAAGTATTGCGACATCTTCAGGGTGGATGTAATATTATTGGATGTAATATTATGTTCATAAAATACAATAAGCTTTTTCTTGTACCTCTTTTACAATATAGGGCTCCCGCAATAATAGTTATAGCTATTCACAAATGTATATTCACATTCCCACAATCCACTTTATCATTTCATTTTTCATGCAAAAAAAGAAACCCCGAAACAGCTAAAAAAATTATTGATGTACAGTAGTTTAGTTTTGTAATGCAACATAGCGAGCAATTGAAATAAAACAAAATCCCTTAACGTGGTCTTGTTCTACATTATGGTTAGGTATCATGTTAGGGAATTCCCCCCCCCCCCCTAAATTATGTTATTATTCATTTGTGCAACCATATTATTCTGTATTGATTTGTCAGGACAAACAAATATTATATACTTTAATGAAAACAACACACTATTTGGAAGGGTGCACTCATTAAACTACAATTTCTTAATTCTTTATCAGCAATATTATGTGTAGAGAGAAAGGTTCCTAAAATAAATCACCCCCCTAAGTACAATGATATCAAATATATGTAGTTTATACATTTATGCATATACATAGGATACAAATTGGTAACAGCACAAAGATCTAAAAATACATGTATATCTTCTGTACAATTGATTGTTGTGCATGAATGACATATGCCACAGATTATAGTATGCTCTTTTATTATATTTTTAGAGACACACCATCTGTAATGAAAGTTCCTAATTTTTTCAGTCATTTTGATTTTTTGGAGGTATGCAAGAAACTTAGGCCACATCATTATCTATTAGCAGCTGCTTTTTTGGCACTTGTCAGACCGAAAATACTACTTTTCTATTCAGTGCTATAGTGATATTTGTCTGATTCTAGTACTTGCAAACTGGTTTTAGATCCTCGATAAAAGCCCAATTTTCCTGTGGGGTCAAAAAGTTCTTGGTGATCATAATCCATTTTTAACATCTTTTCCAGACCAGTTTTGGCTTTTTGAATTCGACACCTCTACGCACTTGATAAATCTTTGTAAGGGCATTTTGGACATCTTTAACACTATTTTATGGCATTTTGCAAACACTTTTTTACTTGCTCATGTTCAAAACACTCTCAAAAGGACAAAGGAGACATTCTAGAGGTTTATTAAGATAAAAGGTATCGATTCGAGCTTATTCATCCGTTTTGGAGAGACTGTATATATTGCACAGGGTACACATTTACATTTGTACAGGTAAATATACATGCCTATATATGTTGACTACATGATATCCTGCAACGGGAAAGAATGTACCTTGTTGCAGGAATAAGCCAGCGCAAATGTTATGCAAATAAAAGCAGACTACGGGCAGGAAACGCATCAGACAGTTTGTCTGTTTCTAGCTCCCTACTGAGTTAGAAAATACCCTGTAAGTTAGTTTAGACTTACCAATAAAGTCTGCTTTTACTTTCATAACATTTGTGGTGGCTTATTTCTTGCAACAAGAGCACATTATTTCCTGTTGCTTATTGCTTTCCTCTCCTGGGAGCCAGGGTAGTGTCTCCCAACCTGTCAGCAAGGCGTCTCCTATCAAGTCTGTGAAGCGATGTCGACACAACAAGGTAACTTTACTATTTGTCAGTGCTTGAATTATGGTTGTATTATGCCAATAGCACATACGTTCACCGTAAAGATTGAAAGAGACTATTACAGCACTATAGTTGAATTTTGACAGTGGATACTTTTTCAGACAATACGTAATAGCCAAATTATTCCAAAAAAGTGATACTGCAACAGTGTTTTAACCCCGCACTTTTCTATATAGGCTGCAAACCCCGTTGTTTACATTATATCCTGTATGGCTAAGGGGATCTGCAGGAAAAGTAACATCAGGACCCCAACATCTACAAATGGTGTGTTTTTTTATACTTTATTTTTAATAATTGTTAGTAAGTCACTTTTGCACTGTTATGATTATCACTAACAGTACTGGCATTATTTAAATTGTGTTTCTTCTGTTAAGTGTGATCAGTCCACGGGTCATCATTACTTCTGGGATATTACTCCTCCCCAACAGGAAGTGCAAGAGGATTCACCCAGCAGAGCTGCATATAGCTCCTCCCCTCTACGTCACTCCCAGTCATTCTCTTGCACCCAACGACTAGATAGGATGTGTGAGAGGACTATGGTGATTATACTTAGTTTTATATCTTCAATCAAAAGTTTGTTATTTTAAAATAGCACCGGAGTGTGTTATTACCTCTCTGGCAGAGTTTGAAGAAGAATCTACCAGAGTTTTGCTATGATTTTAGCCGGAGTAGTTAAGATCATATTGCTGTTCTCGGCCATCTGAGGAGTGAGGTAAACTTCAGATCAGGGGACAGCGGGCAGATGAATCTGCATAGAGGTATGTAGCAGTTTTTATTTTCTGACAATGGAATTGATGAGAAAATCCTGCCATACCGATATAATGTCATGTATGTATACTTTACACTTCAGTATTCTGGGGAATGGTACTTCACTAGAATTACACTGTAAGAAATACATAAAGCTGTTTAATAACTAGAGATTATGTTTAACGTTTTTGCTGGAATGTAAAATCGTTTTCATTTGCTGAGGTACTGTGTGAATAAATGTTTGGGCACTATTTTTCCACTTGGCAGTTGCTTAATCTGTTTTTCTGACAGTTTCTGTTCTCCCTCACTGCTGTGTGTGAGGGGGAGGGGCCGTTTTTTGGCGCTTTTACTATGCATCAAATATTTCAGTCAGCAACTCATTGTATTCCCTGCATGATCCGGTTCATCTCTACAGAGCTCAGGGGTCTTCAAAACTTATTTTGAGGGAGGTAATTTCTCTCAGCAGAGCTGTGAGAATTATAGTTTGACTGAGATAAAAAACGTTTATTCTGTAATTTGTTTCCTGCTTTCAGAATTTGTTATCCTTGCTAATGGGATTAAACCTTTGCTAAAGTTGTGTTGTTTACAAGGATTGAGGCTATAACTGTTTCAATTTATTAATTTTCAACTGTCATAGATCTTCTGTGCTTCTTAAAGGCACAGTACGTTTTAATATTATTCTAATTGAATTGTATTTCCAAGTTGCAAGTTTATTTGCTAGTGTGTTAAACATGTCTGATTCAGAGGATGATACCTGTGTCATTTGTTGCAATGCCAAAGTGGAGCCCAATAGAAATTTATGTACTAACTGTATTGATGCTACTTTAAATAAAAGTCAATCTGTACAAATTGAACAAATTTCACCAAACAACGAGGGGAGAGTTATGCCGACTAACTCGCCTCACGTGTCAGTACCTACATCTCCCGCTCAGAGGGAGGTGCGTGATATTGTAGCGCCGAGTACATCTGGGCGGCCATTACAAATCACATTACAGGATATGGCTACTGTTATGACTGAGGTTTTGGCTAAATTACCAGAACTAAGAGGTAAGCGTGATCACTCTGGGGTGAGAACAGAGTGCGCTGATAATATTAGGGCCATGTCAGACACTGCGTCACAGGTGGCAGGACATGAGGACGGAGAACTTCATTCTGTGGGTGACGGTTCTGATCCAAACAGACTGGATTCAGATATTTCAAATTTTAAATTTAAACTGGAAAACCTCCGTGTATTACTAGGGGAGGTGTTAGCGGCTCTGAATGATTGTAACACAGTTGCAATACCAGAGAAAATGTGTAGGTTGGATAAATATTTTGCGGTACCGACGAGTACTGAGGTTTTTCCTATACCTAAGAGACTTACTGAAATTGTTATTAAGGAGTGGGATAGACCCGGTGTGCCGTTCTCATCCCCTCCGATATTTAGAAAAATGTTTCCAATAGACGCCACCACAAGGGACTTATGGCAAACGGTCCCTAAGGTGGAGGGAGCAGTTTCTACCTTAGCTAAGCGTACCACTATCCCGGTGGAGGATAGCTGTGCTTTTTCAGATCCAATGGATAAAAAGTTAGAGGGTTACCTTAAGAAAATGTTTGTTCAACAAGGTTTTATATTGCAACCCCTTGCATGCATTGCGCCGATCACGGCTGCAGCGGCATTCTGGATTGAGTCTCTGGAAGAGAACATTGGTTCAGCTACTCTGGACGACATTACGGACAGGCTTAGAGTCCTTAAACTAGCTAATTCATTCATTTCGGAGGCCGTAGTACATCTTACTAAACTTACGGCGAAGAATTCAGGATTCGCCATTCAGGCACGCAGGGCGCTGTGGCTAAAATCCTGGTCAGCTGATGTTACTTCTAAGTCTAAATTGCTTAATATACCTTTCAAAGGGCAGACCTTATTCGGGCCCGGGTTGAAAGAGATTATCGCTGACATTACAGGAGGTAAAGGCCATGCCCTGCCTCAGGACAAAGCCAAAGCCAAGACTAGACAGTCTAATTTTCGTTCCTTTCGTAATTTCAAAGCAGGAGCAGCATCAACTTCCTCTGCACCAAAACAGGAAGGAGCTGTTGCTCGCTACAGACAAGGCTGGAAACCTAACCAGTCCTGGAACAAGGGCAAGCAGACTAGGAAACCTGCTGCTGCCCCTAAAACAGCATGAATTGAGGGCCCCCGATCCGGGATCGGATCTAGTGGGGGGCAGACTTTCTCTCTTCGCCCAGGCTTGGGCAAGAGATGTTCAGGATCCCTGGGCGCTAGAGATAATATCTCAGGGATACCTTCTGGACTTCAAATACTCTCCTCCAAGAGAGAGATTTCATCTGTCAAGATTGTCAACAATCCAGACAAAGAAAGAGGCGTTTCTACGCTGCGTACAAGAGCTCTTGTTAATGGGAGTAATCCATCCAGTTCCACGATCGGAACAGGGACAGGGGTTTTACTCAAACCTGTTTGTGGTTCCCAAAAAAGAGGGAACTTTCAGACCAATCCTGGACTTAAAGATCCTAAACAAATTCCTAAGAGTTCCATCGTTCAAGATGGAGACTATTCGGACAATTTTACCTATGATCCAAGAGGGTCAATACATGACCACTGTAGATTTAAAAGATGCTTACCTTCACATACCGATTCACAAAGATCATTATCGGTACCTAAGGTTTGCCTTCCTAGACAGGCATTACCAGTTTGTGGCTCTTCCATTCGGATTGGCTACAGCTCCAAGAATCTTCACAAAGGTTCTGGGTGCTCTTCTGGCGGTACTAAGACCGCGGGGAATCTCGGTAGCTCCATACCTAGACGACATTCTGATACAAGCTTCAAGCTTTCAAACTGCCAAGTCTCATACAGAGTTAGTGCTGGCATTTCTAAGGTCACATGGATGGAAGGTGAACGAAAAGAAAAGTTCACTCGTTCCACTCACAAGAGTTCCCTTCCTGGGGACTCTTATAGATTCTGTAGAAATGAAGATTTACCTGACAGAGGACAGGCTAACAAGACTTCAAAGTGCTTGCCGCACCCTTCATTCCATTCAACACCCGTCAGTGGCTCAATGCATGGAGGTAATCGGCTTAATGGTAGCGGCAATGGACATAGTACCCTTTGCACGCTTACACCTCAGACCACTGCAACTGTGCATGCTAAGTCAGTGGAATGGGGATTACTCAGACTTATCCCCTTCTCTGAATCTGGATCAAGAGACCAGAAATTCTCTTCTATGGTGGCTTTCTCGGCCACATCTGTCCAGGGGGATGCCATTCAGCAGACCAGACTGGACAATTGTAACAACAGACGCCAGCCTTCTAGGTTGGGGTGCCGTCTGGAATTCTCTGAAGGCTCAGGGACAATGGAGTCAGGAGGAGAGTCTCCTGCCAATAAACATTCTGGAATTGAGAGCAGTTCTCAATGCCCTCCTGGCTTGGCCCCAGTTGACAACTCGGGGGTTCATCAGGTTTCAGTCGGACAACATCACGACTGTAGCTTACATCAACCATCAGGGAGGGACAAGAAGCTCCCTAGCTATGATGGAAGTATCAAAGATAATTTGCTGGGCAGAGTCTCACTCTTGCCACCTGTCAGCAATCCACATCCCGGGAGTGGAGAACTGGGAGGCGGATTTCTTAAGTCGTCAGACTTTTCATCCGGGGGAGTGGGAACTTCATCCGGAGGTCTTTGCCCAAATACTTCGACGTTGGGGCAAACCAGAGATAGATCTCATGGCGTCTCGACAGAACGCCAAGCTTCCTCATTACTGGTCCAGATCCAGGGATCCAGGAGCAGTCCTGATAGATGCTCTGACAGCACCTTGGGACTTCAGGATGGCTTACGTGTTTCCACCCTTCCCGTTGCTTCCTCGATTGATTGCCAGAATCAAACAAGAGAGAGCATCAGTGATTCTAATAGCACCTGCGTGGCCACGCAGGACTTGGTATGCAGACCTGGTGGACATGTCATCCTGTCCACCTTGGTCTCTACCTCTGAAACAGGACCTTCTGATACAGGGTCCCTTCAAACATCAAAATCTAACTTCTCTGAAGCTGACTGCTTGGAAATTGAACGCTTGATTTTATCAAGACGTGGATTTTCTGAGTCAGTTATTGATACCTTAATACAGGCTAGGAAACCTGTTACCAGAAAGATTTACCATAAGATATGGCGTAAATACCTATATTGGTGTGAATCCAAAGGTTACTCTTGGAGTAAGGTTAGGATTCCTAGGATATTGTCTTTTCTACAAGAAGGTTTAGAAAAGGGTTTATCTGCTAGTTCATTAAAGGGACAGATCTCAGCTCTGTCCATTCTGTTACACAAACGTCTGTCAGAAGTTCCTGACGTCCAGGCTTTTTGTCAGGCTTTGGCCAGAATTAAGCCTGTGTTTAAAACTGTTGCTCCACCATGGAGTTTAAACCTTGTTCTTAACGTTTTACAGGGCGTTCCGTTTGAACCCCTTCATTCCATTGATATAAAGTTGTTATCTTGGAAAGTTCTATTTTTAATGGCTATTTCCTCGGCTCGAAGAGTCTCTGAATTATCAGCCTTACATTGTGATTCTCCTTATTTGATTTTTCATTCGGATAAGGTAGTCCTGCGTACTAAACCTGGGTTCTTACCTAAGGTAGTTACTAACAGGAATATCAATCAAGAGATTGTTGTTCCTTCTTTATGCCCAAATCCTTCTTCAAAGAAGGAACGTCTACTGCACAACCTGGATGTAGTCCGTGCTCTAAAATTTTACTTACAGGCAACTAAGGAATTTCGACAAACGTCTTCTCTGTTTGTCATTTACTCTGGGCAGAGGAGAGGTCAAAAAGCTTCTGCTACCTCTCTTTCTTTTTGGCTTCGTAGCATAATTCGTTTAGCTTATGAGACTGCTGGACAGCAGCCTCCTGAAAGAATTACAGCTCATTCTACTAGAGCTGTGGCTTCCACTTGGGCCTTCAAGAATGAGGCCTCTGTTGAACAGATTTGCAAGGCTGCAACTTGGTCTTCGCTTCATACTTTTTCCAAATTTTACAAATTTGACACTTTTGCTTCATCGGAGGCTATTTTTGGGAGAAAGGTTCTTCAGGCAGTGGTTCCTTCTGTATAAAGAGCCTGCCTATCCCTCCCGTCATCCGTGTACTTTTGCTTTGGTATTGGTATCCCAGAAGTAATGATGACCCGTGGACTGATCACACTTAACAGAAGAAAACATAATTTATGCTTACCTGATAAATTCCTTTCTTCTGTAGTGTGATCAGTCCACGGCCCGCCCTGTTTTTAAGGCAGGTAAATATTTTTTAATTTATACTCCAGTCACCACTTCACCCTTGGCTTTTCCTTTCTCGTTGGTCCTTGGTCGAATGACTGGGAGTGACGTAGAGGGGAGGAGCTATATGCAGCTCTGCTGGGTGAATCCTCTTGCACTTCCTGTTGGGGAGGAGTAATATCCCAGAAGTAATGATGACCCGTGGACTGATCACACTACAGAAGAAAGGAATTTATCAGGTAAGCATAAATTATGTTTTTTATAGGAGATTGCGCAATCTGGACTTTCAAAGTTAACTATTTCAAACCGTTTCCCGCCGCACCACTGCATCTGAATTAATATTTTAGATTGTCAGGATGGGAAGACTGTGCAATATTTTATTTTTTTGCTATATGGTCACTTTTAAACTCTGACAAGTAATATTTTTTTAAACGATATTTACAAAGCTGAACATTCTTTAATGAACCCACTGCCTTGTTATATTGTATCTGCCTAGGAGACCCTTAAAGGAGATTGCATCTTTATGGCAGGATTTTTATAGTGGTCGCACCTGAGGCACAAAAGTCAAAACACATTCATGAGAGCTTGAGGGTAAAAAAGGGACACTTCATCAATGACACGCAACATACTTAAAATGAAAAGGATAAAATATTAGATAAAGTTTTGGTTATAACATTTAAAGCCATTTATTTAAAATTAAATAATGAATGAAAATTATAGCTACCACTATTATCACTGATATTAACAACTTCACATCCGATGACAAACAGATTTACTTTAGGGACCATTCTGAAGTAATTTGATGATCATCAAACTACTTCAGAAGTCATTTGCACATCATCAGACATCATCAGCTAAGGTAAAACAAATCTGGGTGATGACTTCAGAATGATTCCCAGATTACCTTACTGGTTACCTCACAAGCATGAACAGCCAATGAATGACTCTAGAGTTATCTCATTTAAATATTTTGGCCTGTGGGCTTACTTTAAGGTGGCTTCTGATGGCAAGTCTGGAGTAATTAATTACTTCAGAATGACTCCAGGAAGATCATCTTTTTAGATGCAACATTGCGCAAAACATACAGATAACAATATACAGTATACTAGGTAATTTCTAACATTTGTAAGTGGTAATATTTTTAGTTGGTTGAGCAGAAGGCATCTATGTTTGTCCTTTTTGTTTCATTTTTTTTAAAGGTGTTTTTTCTACCATGGGCCATTTCTAGAGCTGGGCAGCTGCCTGAAGCACCTGGGGCACTTATATAGTAACAGCTAGTCACAGGCTGCAACCCCCTTCTGCATCCTCTACTAACGTAGTGCATCAGAGGGGAAACTCACAAACAGACAGGTCTTCATGGGACCCTTTGCCACACAAAAGTGCTGAAAGCTCTGAGGTAATACCTGCAGTCAGGCCCATCATTTAGGCAGGGCAAGTGGGGCACCAACCCTATGCCACATGTTTTCTGGGGCCTCCTGGTGCTATAGAATAAATAGTAGCGGTCATTTTACCTAATTTTTGCTCATCATTGTGTCACTGTAACCCTTTGTCACACAGTCATTAACCCTAAATCAGTAACTTTTTGATCAATGTATATGTTACCCTGTGACTATCTAGCTGGTCTCTATGCAACCTAATAACTAGCTGCCACTTAGTCACTACATGTCATCCATCCACTATCATGTCATCAAGTCAATACCTGTAACTCTCACCCAGAACTATCAGCCACCCAGTTATTATTTTTTCCTGCTGACAAATATCATGCAGTAGCTAACCCAGTTTAGTCATTATCTGCCTAGTATGTCACCCAGACATGTATGTTATGCATTCAATATATGTTGTAATCCTGTCACTAGTTGAACTGTATGCCAACTAGCCTCTGACCCCATTTATTGTATGTGATCCAGTCACTATTACTCTCAGCTGTAGGTCATATCTTTCAGTCACTGTCACTCTGTACTGAATGTCATATCACCCAGTTAATGTTACTCTGTACTAAAGGTCATATAATCCAGTCACTGTTACTCTGTACTGTAAGTCATATCCCCCAGTCACCGTTACTCTGTATGGTAGGTAATATCCCCCAATCACTGTTACTCTGTACCATAGGTCATATCACCCAGTCACTTACTTTATTCCATGGGTCATATAACCCAGTCACTTACTCTGTACCATAGGTCAAATCCTCCAGTCACTGTTACTCTGTACTTTAGGTCATATAACCCAGTCACAGTTACTCTGTACCATAGGTCATATCACCCAGTCACTGTTACTCTGTACTGCAGGTCATATCACCCAGTCACTTTTACTCTGTACTGTAGGTCATATTATCGAGTCACTTTTACTCTGTACTGTAGATCATATTATCCAGTTACTGTTACTCTGTACTGTAGGTCATAACATCCAGTCACTGTTATTCTGTACTGTAGGTCATATCATCCAGTTACTGTAACTCTGTACTGAAGGTCATATCATCCAGTCACTGTAACTCTGTACTGTAGGTCATATAACTCAGTCACTGTTACTATGTACCATAGGTCATATCACCCAGTCACTGTTACTCTGTACTGTAGGTCATATTACCCAGTCACTTACTCTGTACTATAGGTCATATTACCCAGTCACTGTTACTCTGTACCATAGGTCATATCACCCAGTTACTGTTACTCTGTACTGTAGGTCATATTACCCAGTCACTGTTACTCTGTACTGTAGGTCATATTATCCAGTCACTTACTCTGTACCGTAGGTCATATCACCCAGTCACTGTTACTCTATACTGTAGGTCATATAACCCACTCACTGTTACTCTGTACCATAGGTCATATCACCCAGCTACTGTTACTATGTACTGTAGGTCATATCAACCAGTCACTGTTACTCTGTACTGTAGATCATATCACCCAGTCACTAGCTGTGTACTCTATATTCCACCTTGTCACTGTCACTCGGCATTGTATGTTGCACATTTGCTGCTACTCTTTTCTGCTTGTCAATTTTTCATTCAACCAATATCTTTTATTCCAGATTATTTTATTTAGTCACTAGCTGCCCACGCTGTATGTCACTAATTTACTATTTGCCCATGCTGGCTAGAGTAATACAATGGGGATATTTTTCAAAGCGTCAACTGAAAATACACTGGAATTCCACGTTGTAATTGTCGCGAGATTGATCCGCCATAGTTATCAAAGTGTCAACATCTGCAAATGTTGAAATTTATGACGTAACATACGATCCCGCGATCTCAATCCGACGCACATCGATGCGAGTTTAAAACCCGTGGAATTCGAGCAAAATCGTGTTCATTCACCCTCCTATTCAACACTATTTGAAGCTCTCACAAAGTTATCAATCCACCACCCTTCAGGTCGCGGATGCCATAGAACTCAATGGGAGTCTGAAAACACAGAAAGCTTATGTTCGAGGCTGCAAGAGAATTAAGTATATTACATAATAAAAAGTAAATTAGAAACTTTATTAAAATTGTATACCCTTTCTAAATCAAACAATATTATTGCTACACATTTGGTGCACTAGTTGATATAGGGATAAAAATGAAAAATACATTACTACTTATGGATTATGCTACAACTTTGTCTCTCATTACAAATCAAGGGGACAATATTAGTTCTACATATTTGGTGCAAAGTTTTGCCCCAAACTTGTCGCACTAATAGATATAGAGATAAAAATGAAATAAATACACAACATAATATAGCTAACTTCCTTTTTATTTTTTTGAAAAA